>NC_079518.1:25754904-26033230 GCF_000801105.2 Raphanus sativus | reverse complement strand
TGTAGATGGAGCACATCTAAATGGTAAGTGCATAGGTGTGAGTTAGTGGCTGCATGTCACGAATGAAAATATGGGTATATATCCTATAGCTTTTGGGGTTGTAAAAGCAGAGGATGCGGTGATATCTTGCATATTTGCATTGTTTTAGCTATTCATTCATAAGCATTTGTGCATCATATAGATTAGGATTAGGCATGTTTAGGTTGCATTTGGCATACATATGTCTCTATCAGGTATTGGAACACCCACATGGAGTTCTTTGGAGACATTGGAAGCAATGTGATCAAAAAGGAGGTGAAAGATGAGCATGGATGGAGGCCTTAGAGAAATCTTCTTTTGCTAAGATTTTGTGGAGACACAGGAAATTGAGTTAGCTTTCTAATGGAAGTGGTTTCAAGTCATTTGGAGATGTAAGGAGAAGTTACGATCAAATTACTAGAGGCATATCCATCATGGTCGAGAACCGCAGAGTGACCTTCCCGAGCGACCCCCTAAGGTGTAGCTCCCAACCAGAGCGACCAACCAGAGCGACCCACCTAAGTAGCTCGCGTTTTCATCGCCCGGAGACACAAAAAAGGAGGCTGGAGCGACCCTCGTCAGAGCGACCCCAAGGTCGCTCCAGCCCCCTTTGCTACACGATTTTAGATTTTTCAGGACCTTTTTTGCAATTTCTTATGCACGTTTTTACTCGAAAAACCTAATGTTTAAGGATGTTGT
Source organism: Raphanus sativus (assembly GCF_000801105.2). Taxonomy (NCBI): domain Eukaryota; kingdom Viridiplantae; phylum Streptophyta; class Magnoliopsida; order Brassicales; family Brassicaceae; genus Raphanus; species Raphanus sativus. Next base: position 26,032,513 of record NC_079518.1, on the reverse strand, counting down.
AGCCACCTTTTGGCAGATAATCTTTATCATATGAATACACAAAACTCTCTCAAGAAATTCTCTTTTTTGGCTTTGATTGTTCTTGTGTTCTTGTGATTTTCTTTCTACATCTCTATATGATTTCATCTGAAATCCACCATGGGTTAAGAGGAATCATGGAGATTAGTGAGTAATCACCTTTTGGATTCATGGGTTAGGGTGATTAAGGGTGATTAGGCTAGTTGTTCTAGGATGTTTTAGGTGTAAAGATCATACTTGTTCCTTGCTAGTAGAGTGATTCTTAATGCATCATTTGAGTAGGCCACTCAAAGGTGATCTCTAGGCATTTTCCCACCCAAAAGGTGTTTGATGAAATGCCTGAGTCAACTCTCCTAGGCTCTTAGTGTACTTTGCCAAAGATATTTGTTGTTAAAGATGCTAAGATAGCTAATAGACTTGTTAGTAATGATTGCTTGCATGTTATTCAACCAAAGACATTTGATGTTTGAGACATGCTAGCAAATGAGCATTCATCTAGACATAGAGCTTGCTTAGAATTGTGTCTAGGCTTAAGGTTGATAGTTTGATTTATCATTTACATTCCTTAGTTCGAAACCTGATCACACAAGGTCTAAACCCTATACCCATGAGTTCTCTTTTCCAATAGCTTAAAAGTATCATTTTATTGCTTGCATTCCTAGTTTTAGTTTAAAAACCATCCAATTCACTGATTGCACTTAGATTAGGCAAATACTTGCATTCTCTCTGCATTGAAATCCCTCAGAACTGGTTCGACAAAAATTACTACCACTATACATCATTTGACTTAGGGAGCCTCAAAACTCCTAACATCAAATTGGCGCCGTTGCCAAATTCTGAGTTTGATTTGAACATTGAGATTTAGTCATTTGCTTGAGACTAAGTCATTTTTTATTTTTGTAAGTTACTGATTCTCTTCTTCACTCTCTTGTGATTTTCAGGTGTATGAACTTGAGGAGCAAGGGTACATAAACCTTGTTCCAAGAGCCACAGACATCAGAGCTTTAGAGAGAGAGTGTACTAGAAAGAGAAGACAAGAAGAGCAACAGGCTCAACTGCAGCCACTGGAAGCTGCAATGGAAGAACAACAAAATCCTCAGAACCCCAATGGACCTCAACAGCGACCAACTCGCCCCATTGGCACTTATGACCGCCCCAACATCCATGGTCCTAGACTTGGAATTCGAGCACCAGCTGTGGCTGCTAACAACTTTGAGATCAAGTCAGGACTGCTAAACTGCATAGAGAACAACAAGTATCATGGGGCTGGCTGTGGAGGACCCCATTTGATCACTTGGATAAGTTTGACAGCTACTGTGGTATGTCAAAGACTAATGGTGTGTCAGAGGATGTCTTTAAAGCTCAAGCTATTCCCTTTCTCCTTGGGGATAAGGCACGTCAATGGGAGAAGTCTCTACCAAGTGACTCCATCACCACTTGGGAAGACTGCAAGAGGGCATTCTTGGAGAAGTTCTTCTCTACCTCAAGAACTGCTAAGTTGAGGAATGAGATCTCCAGCTTCCAACAGAAGAACTTGGAAGGATTCAGTGAAGCTTGGAGAGATTCAATGGTTACCAAGCTCAGTGCCCACACATGGATTCTCTAAGGAGAGCTTGCTGAGCACATTCTACAGAGGTGCTCTTCCTAAGTACAGAGCCAGACTGGATACAGCTAGCAATGGGTTCTTTTTGGGGAGAACTGAGGAAGAGGCAGAGGCTCTGGTTGACAACATGGTTAAGAGTGATGCAGTCTACAGTGGAGACCATGACAGAAGCAGCAGAGGTGATGACAATCAAACAAGGAATGAGATAAAGGCTCTTCAGGAGAAGATTGACAAACTCATTGCTGATAAGGCCACACAAGCGCAGGTGAACTTTGTTGGCAACCCAAGCCAGGAGATACCTCCTACTGTCAATGAGGTTGAGGGTTTGGAAGGGCAAGAAGAACTGTGTTTCATCAACAGTAATGGTAGCTGGTACAAGAAGGAACCCAACTTTCAGTACAACAACTACCAACAGAAGCCCTATTCAAACAACCAGCAGAGTGGTTATCAGCCTCGAAACAACCAGCAGAGCAACTATCAGCCTCAGCAAAACTCTTCTCCTAGCTCCTCTGCCCCTCAACAGAGCAGCACTGATGCCTTACTGAAACAGATCTTGGAGTCTCAGACTAGAAGTGAGAAGCATGTGGCTATGAGCTGAAAAACCTCCACTCCAAGATTCGATGGGAGCTACAATGAGCTCAACAACAAATTCTCCCACCTTGCTTCTTCTGTCAAGAATTTGGAGAATCAGTTTGCTTCCATGAGCTCCCACCAGAACCGCCAGCAAGGATCTCTACCTGGAAAGTCAGATCAAAACCCCAAGGAAGCAAAAGCTGTCACACTTAGGAGTGGTAAGCAGTTGACTCCTGTAACCCTCACCAAGGATGCTGAGAAACAAGGTGAGGAGGTAGCCATCAATCTAGATGATGAAGTGGTCATTGTTGATGAGAAGACAGATGCTGAGATCTTGGAGAAGATTGTGAAAGCCAAGGGTAAAGGAAAGGTTGGGGAAGAGAAGAAAACAACAAAAGATGGTGAATCTGCTGCTCCAGCAAGTGAGAGCTCTCCTGTCCCCCCTCCCTATGAACCAAAGCTTCCATTCCCTGGTAGATTCAAGAAGCAGCTGCTACAGAAGTACAAGGCTTTGTTTGAGAAGCAGATGAGTGAAGCTCAGGTTACAATGCCCATCATTGATGCTTTCATGCTGATTCCTCAATACAGCAAACTCCTGAAAGATGTTGTAGCTGCTAAGAAGAAGGAGATGGAGGGCATGATGGTTCTAAGTCATGAGTGCAATGCCATAATTCAGAGGCTTGATGCTCCAGAGAAGCTAGACGATCCAGGATGCTTCACACTACCTTGTGCTCTTGGACCTATGGTGTTTTGAGAAGTGTCTCTGCGATTTAGGAGCTAGTGTCAGCTTGATGCCCTTGTATGTGGCAAAGAAGCTTGGATTCACTCAGTACAAGAAGTGTAGACTCTCTCTGGTGTTGGTTGATCGATCAGTGAAGTACCCTGTGGGCATCTAGAGAACCTCCCTGTGAAGATTGGAAGGTATGAGATACCTACAGATTTTTGTGGTGCTTGAAATGGGTGAGGAGGCTCAAGACCCATTGATTCTTGGAAGGCCATTCTTAGCTACAGCAGGAGCTATTGTGAATGTGAAAGAAGGGACGATTGACCTCCATTTGGGCAAGGAGAACATCCTCCACTTTGACATCAAGGAGAAGATGAGGCACCCCACTGTATGTGGACAAGTCTTCACCATTGAAGAGATGAATCCTCCTCCTGCTGATGATAACTTTGATGAGCTACCACCTGAGGAAGATGGAGTGTCAACTCCACTCTCTGCACCTATTCCAGCCTGATCCAAAGGAGGCAAAGTCAAGCTAGAGACTTAAAACAAGCTCACTTGGGAGGAAGTCCCATTAGTATCCTTGTATATATTGCATTAGTATTTGCATTATCATTCTATTGCATAGAACAATGGGAAAATGAAGTTGTTTGCAGGTGTGGAGCAGAAACTCGGACATCAGAGCGAGGTCATGGAGCGAGGGAGAGAAGTCGCTCCAGCTGGGATCGACTTGCCCACAGCGACCCCCAGAGGTCGCTCGTGTCCTCCGGAGCGAAACTGACCATGGAGCGAGGTGTCCGTAGCGACGTCATAAGGTCGCTCCAGCTGGGAGCGACCTGCCACAGTGACTCTTCCACCTCGCTCCCGTCTCAGGTAACTGGAAATTCCCTTCTCCCATCTTTTCTTTGTATTTCACATTTCCATTGGGTACCTCACTCACACAGAGACTGTGTGATTTAAGTGTGGGGGAGGTACCAAGTATTTGATCATGTTTGTTTCCATGATTTTGAGTCTCATGCATTGCATATTACATTCTTATTTGCATAAAAAAAAATTTAAAAACACAAAAAGAATCATTTAGTTGCATCATTTGCATTTTTAGGATTGAGTCTAGAAGCATATAGGTTGCATTCATGCATTAGGGGATTTCAACCTTGTAAAGAGCTCATGCTAAGTACTGAATTTGTTGACCTTTGTAATCATGACAAGTAGCTTGAGCACCCTTTAGAAAGCTTGTAAACTTCGCGCCTTGAATGCTCCTCTTGAAACTCATTTGACTGTTGATACTCTCTCTTTGAAGCAAGCTCCTGTTTTAATGTCTCTTGCATATGGTCTCTTGTGTACTAAGTCATGGATATACACACTTGAGTTGTCCCATCTGTTTTACCAATCTTTTTGACAAACTCAAGTGGTACTCCACTCCCAAAACCCATACCTCATTTTTAAACCATCATTATTTGTTGAGTGAGGCCTCTTTGGAAAGCTTTACATGTGCATAATGTTGAGAGTATTGGGAACGACAATGCTTAGTCTCCATTCTTGCTAGATTAGTCACTCTATTGTCTAGCTATAGGAAGGGGGTGAGTGTTGTGATTGTGATTTGGGAATATGAAAGGTTTGACTCTTTGTGCTTAAGTGATTAGTCTTTTTGGGATAAGTGGAGAAGTATCTAGCTCTTATTGTGAAAAGTCTTGGCCCCCAAATATAAAAAAAAAAGAAAAAAAAAAGAAAAAAAAAAGAAAAAAGAGAATAAAAAGGGGGCTAGCAAAGTTGTTAGGAGCTCAGATTTGTTTTAAAATTGTGAAAATCTCTTATTGATTTCAAAAAGAAAGAGTCTGATGTCAAAAATGTTCTTTGGATCTTTTGGTGAGAGATGTGAGTTGGGTTTGACATTGAGGAATAATTGAATATCTTGTGTGTTTGGGAAAGGGTAGAACAATGGAGATTGAGCATTGTATGCATGAGTTGATCCCTTTCTTAGATATATTATGTGTAATGTCAAAGCTACTTTGTTTTGAGAGTAAACCACCATAAAAGATCATTTTGAACCTCTGATTTCACTTGCATTAAAGCCTTTGTCTTACCAAACCAAATGACTTGGACCAGTTGACCATTTGTGAGATGTCTATTAAGTTTGCTTCATAAATGTTAGAGAGATGTGGATTTGTGGTTTGTAGATGCATGGTTAATGAGTGTAGAGATCAAAGGAGCTGAGATAGGCTTAGAGAAGTTAGAGATGGATAAAATCTTTGCTCTTGCTATTTGGTATGATTATGCAAGGTTGTTAGGTTGAGAACTAAGAAGAGTTTCTTTTGGTTGTGAGTCCCCATTTTCAAACTTTTTCTCCTTGGTTCTTGAAAGTTTACTTGTGGACAAGTAAAGGACTAGTGTGGGGGAGTTGATATCTTGCATATTTGCATTGTTTTAGCTATTCATTCATAAGCATTTGCATCATATAGATTAGGATTTAGGCATGTTTAGGTTGCATTTGGCATACATATGTCTCTATCAGGTATTGGAACACCACATGGAGTTCTTGGAGACATTTGGAAGCAATGTGATCAAAAAGGAGGTGAAAGATGAGCATGGATGGAGGCCTTAGAGAAATCTTCTTTTGCTAAGATTTTGTGGAGACACAGGAAATTGAGTTAGCTTTCTAATGGAAGTGGTTTCAAGTCATTTGGAGATGTAATGGAGAAGTTACGATCAATTTACTAGAGGCATATCCATCATGGTCGAGAACCGCAGAGTGACCTTCCGGAGCGACCCCCTAAGGTAGCTCCCAACCAGAGCGACCAACCAGAGCGACCCACCTAAGTAGCTCGCGTTTTCATCGCCCGGAGACACAAAAAAGGAGGCTGGAGCGACCTCTCAGAGCGACCCCCCAAGGTCGCTCCAGCCCCTTTTGCTACACGATTTTATGATTTTTCAAGGACCTTTTTGCAATTTCTTATGCACGTTTTTACTCTGAAAAACCTAATGTTTAAGGATGTTGTAGCCACCTTTTGGCAGATAATCTTTTATCATTTGAATACACAAAACTCTCTCAAGAAAAGTTCTCTTTTGGCTTTGATTGTTCTTGTGTTCTTGTGATTTTCTTTCTACATCTCTATATGATTCATCTGAAATCCACCATGGGTTTAAGAGGAATCATGGAGATTAGTGAGTAATCACCTTTTGGATTCATGGGTTAGGGTGATTAAGGGTGATTAGGCTAGTTCTAGGATGTTTTAGGTGTAGATCATACTTGTTCCTTGCTAGTAGAGTGATCTTAATGCATCATTTGAGTAGGCCACTCAAAGGGTGATCTCTAGGCATTTCCCACCCAAAAGGTGTTTGATGAAATGCCTGAGTCAACTCTCCTAGGCTCTTAGTGTACTTTGCCAAAGATATTTGTTGTTAAAGATGCTAAGATAGCTAATAGACTTGTTAGTAATGATTGCTTGCATGTTATTCAACCAAAGACATTTGATGTTTGAGACATGCTAGCAAATGAGCATTCATCTAGACATAGAGCTTGCTTAGAATTGTGTCTAGGCTTAAGGTTGATAGTTTGATTTATCATTTACATTCCTTAGTTCGAAACCTGATCACACAAGGTCTAAATCCCTATACCCATGAGTTCTCTTTTCCAATAGCTTAAAAGTATCATTTTTATTGCTTGCATTCTAGTTTTAGTTTAAAAACCATCCAATTCATTGATTGCACTTAGATTAGGCAAATACTTGCATTCTCTCTGCATTGAAATCCCTCAGAACTGGTTCGACAAATTACTACCACTATACTATCATTTGACTTAGGAGCCTCAAAACTCCTAACATCATGCGGCTTCCTCGGAATGTTTTTTTACTCAGCTGTGTGGTGTGATAGGTGATGTAAATATTTGGCTTTAATCTCTGACCGATGCCCAACAATATCCAAGGATCTTATGAATGTTTACCTCTAAAGCTGATAAGGGCATATGTTTATATCACCTTGGACAAAACATGGTCGAAAAATTCAAAAAGACCCCACTGGTAGCTTTGGCCAAAAAGACTGCTCTGTTATATCGACAGGTGGAATTTGACAAGATTTTGAAGTCATCAAACGTCAAAACAGCCAACTATACGACTATTTGCAAACTGCAGATATTAGAATGTGGGCTCGTTCACATTTTCCAGGAGACAGATATGACGTCATGATAAGCAATTTTGCAGAATGCATTACTGGCGCGCTTAAGGAAGAAATAGTGTTTCCTATTGCCTATTTTGTGGATTCTATTAGAAAGATTATTTTAAGATGGTTTGCGGAAAGTCGAGAAAAAGCTGCTTCATTGAAAACAAACTTCACAGAAGAAGCTGAACTCGTGCTGCATATGAGACACGCCAGCATGAGTACATTAACTGTTCAACCCATTGATTCAAATCGTAGCCGTGTTACTGGTGAAGAAATAAACTGTATTGTTGATCTAGAAAAGGTATGAAAAAATAGATTTTAAAGTGGCTCATTTGTTTCAGTTTTGATTCATAGACTTCTTTTTTTGCAGAGGAGTTGTACTTGTAAGTAATATGATCTCGATAAGATATCCTGTGAGCACGCAATTAAAGTAGCTCAATGTCTGAAACTTGATGAAGCTACACTGGATCCTCTTTACATAAAAGGATACTTGGTTGCAGCGTACGCAGAACCTATTAACCCAACAGATGAAGATTTGATCCCACAAGCCAATGTACTTAGTCAACTGTGTCTGCCACCAAAAATGTTGAAACAACATGCTAGACTGAAGATGAAGAGATACTTATCTGCAATTGAAAAATTCAATTGATTCAAGCGTAAACTATTAAGAAAGAAGAACCAAACAACAAGTACAAGCAATCGAACTCCAGCGACAAAGAAAGGTAATAATCAGTCTTCAGGTAATACATCAACAAAGAAATGTGGTTGTAATCAAGCACCCAGTACTCCAATAAACAAAAGCAAACCAATCTACCGCGGAGGATGCCATCAACTAATCCGTCATCAAGAAAGAAACCAAAATAATCGGCAAAGATTACAGCACCGAGCACTCCATCCCCCATGGTGAGAAAAGACTTTTCCAGAGTAGCCCAACATCAGAGAAACCAACTCAGGGTGCAAAATAAAAAATCAAAGAAGCCAACACAGGGTGCTAAAAGACCAAAATCAAATAAGGCCGCAACGATTTCCCAGCGAAGTCAATCAACAATGACATAATAGATACATTATTTGGTTGCTTGCAAATACATTATCGCCTTGCTAATGTTTCTTTTGGTTTCCTTTCAGGACTGCCAGTGCATAAGTTGCAAGAGAACCTTTTGAAAGCTAAGATAAAATTTTCAAAGTTTCAAGCGTAATTTTAATATTTTTTTAGCTTGGGACAAATGGTTGCTGTTCCCCGCCCTCAGTCTATGTTTTTCTTGCGAGAGGACCTTTAAAAGTTGGTTTCCTTTAACCGGTAATTTAATTTAAAAAAAAAAAACAAAAGTCATCAAAAATATATTAAGTGTTAAAATATTTAAAATAATTCTTTTGTGAATATACAATAAACTATTAAAAATTTTGGTTTGTAACTGGCAGAGGAATAATCAGCTGAAAATTGCCACGGTTCCTATTTACTTGTCTTTAATCTATCAGTTGCTTGCAAATACATTATCGCTTTGCCAATGTTTCTTTTGGTTTTCTTTCAGGACTGCCAGTGAGACTAAGGTGCAAGAGGACCTTTTGAAAGGTAAAATAAAATTTTCAAAGTTTCAAGCGTAATTTTAATATTTTTTTGCCTTGGGCCAAGTGGTTGCGGTTCCCTGCCCTCAGTCTATGTTTTCCTTGTGAAAGGATCTTTTAAAAGGTGGTTTCCTTTTTAACCGGTAATTTAATTTTAAAAAAAACAAAAGTCATAAAAATATATTAAGTGTTAAAATATTTAAAATAAATATTTTGTGAATATACAATAAACTATTAAAATTGTTGGTTTGTAACCGGCAGGAGAATAATCAGCTGAAAACTTGCCACAGTTGATGTTTACTTGTCTTTAATCTGTCGGTTGCTTGCAAATACATTATCGCCTTGCCAATGCTTCTTTTGGTTTCTTTTCAGAACTGCTAGTGAGCCTAAGGTGCAAAAGAACCTTTTAAAAGCTAAAATAAAATTTTCAAAGTTTCAAGCGTAATTTTAATATTTTTTTAGCTTGGACCAAGTGGTTGAGGTACCCTGCCCTCAATCTAAATTTTCCTTGCGAGAGGACCCTTTAAAATGTAGTTTACTTTAACTGGTAATTTGATTAAAAAAACAAAAGTCATCAAAATATATTAAGTTTTAAAATATTTAAATAATTCTTTTGTGAATATACAATAAACTATTAAAAATTTGGTTTGTAAGCGGCATGGGAATAATCAGCTTAAAACTGGTCACGATTGCGTTTACTTGCTTTAATCTTCCTTAAGTGCGTTAATGCTGGTAATATGAAGATCTCCAACACAATGGATATATTAGAGAGGCCTTCAAATTTCTGAAAAAAATATTCTAACCAAAACGATTATATCCCTTTTATACGACATATGTCATGAAAAAATTACATTATTCAGTCTCAAAAGATTGTGACGTATCAAATAAAACCAATAATATGTTAAGCAAAATAATGATACGTATATAAGTCATATAAAAGAACATGAATACAAACAGTTTATATTTGTTGTGTATGATACTGACATATTGCTAATAAGCATCACTTCTGATCTTCACGTTGAAAAAAATTGGTTTCATTTTACTATACAACAAATGAGTGACAATATGTTTGTGTCCATTTTCTAAGGTTGTCTTGTGGACAATATAAATCTTAAGAAAATGGATGGGAGTATACGTACAATTGGTATAGTTAATAAAGTAAACATATAGTATAATCTCTTTGTAGGTTTAGTAAGTAATGGCACTACATGTAATATCTCTAGACAATGAAGTGTTTTTCAATAAAAGATGTGAGAAGACTTTTAATCATGACACAAAAGCAATGACAATCTTGTTGATCATACATGAAGGTAAGGTTATTGTTAATAATGCTGCCCGAATAATAAAAAGGATATTTTATATATATAACTAGTAAAACAGAATCAAGATATTTTGTCGAATTGTTTCCGATTTCGCATTTGATGGAGCTACAGTGCATTTATACATTCTAACCAAATTAAATAAAAAGAACTCAACATAAATTAGAGTGCAAAACCGGATTAAACCAGTCTACGTGAAATATCGATTACAAATCCAAAATCTAATCGAAGATTGATCCATCGCGACGACTCTGAATTGAATCCAGTCCAGCTGAATCGTTTGACAGTGCTCAAAATCTGGTGAGCATAATATATGTGTCAAAAAATAGCTGTTTAATTTGATGTTCTCGTGATAACATTCTACTTAATTTAGAGCAACAACTTGATATAAGTGAAAAAAATTGATCTCATTATTTTCTGATTTCTTTAAACATGTGATCTATAAAAGTCTGAAGTGTGAAGTGTTTAATGACTGTTCATTGACTGTTTCAGCATTTTATTTTTATTTTTTATTTTAATTTTAATGCTCTTTTAATTTTGTTATGATTAAAACAGATTCAGGTTATTAAGATCAAAAGCGTGAAAACATGTCCTTATGATCTCATTGTCTTGGCTACATTACTGAACAACAGATGGCCACATTCTTTAATGGTGGACGTTGGTTTACCTACGCTTTTTGGAGACTCGACATATTTAGCATGGTATGTTTTATATAGTGAATTATATATTGTATGTTTTATACAGTGAGTTATAAAAAATGCTTGTGTTACAAAACAAAGAGTTATATAAAATTCTTTCTATATATATATAATATAACATATATGTATATATAATTAGAGTTGAAGTGGTTGTTGTCCATTTTCTTCTTTCTGATGGCTGCATGATATAAGTGCATATATGCATCAATTTATATTATTTTCTTTATTATATTTTGTTTTTTCCTAGATTTTACTCATTTTTTCCTCAAATTTCTGTTGAGTTAATTTTTTATTTTCAAAAGTGAGTTAATAGTTTTTCTATTGAGTTAAATTGTTTGTGTTGGGTTAGTATTATAGAGTGGGAGTAATAACACTACTATGTTTTACTCTTTTTTTGCTGTAATAATTAAATATGATTATTAGTTATTTATTTATATATTTATTTTCCATCACAGAAAATCACTTTCCAATTTCTTATTTTTGATTTTTGCATGATATAAATTTCATATATTTAGTAATTGAGTGTACTATGTTATATTTTACTATCCTTTGATAATTTGTAATTATTTTTACTATGCTTTGCCTCAACTTTGTATTGAGTTAATACTCCTTAGAGATTTATTTCTCAATAAATTATGTAGTTATGAATTATGTATAGTTTTCAAATATTTCAAATAGTTATAAATTAATTAATTATGCCTCCAGTGAAATATATATATATAGAATTTGAATACTTAAAAGAAATTTGTGGCATGTTTCAAATATGATACTATCACAGATAATACAATCGATCATTTTTATTGCTACTGTAAAAACAACATAAGATAGATAAAAATAATAATAAGAAAAGCCACAAAATACTGAAACCACCTGATTTTAGAATTTATGCAATAAAAGTTATGGAATATTATATATTAAATTCTTAATGTAGGATGTTTAATATCAAGATTGTTAGATCATTTCTAAGACGACACTTGTATTTTTCTACAAAATGGAGTTGAATTTCACTATGTATTCATCTATATTATTATTAGTGAAATACTAGTATTTAGATATCTAAATATAGAAAATGCTATATTGTTTTCATATATTTTTGCGGAAAATATAGTTTTTCCTTACTTAAAAAAATATAGTGAAGTAAAACTTACCTCAGTTTTAGAAGTTATTATATTTTTGAGAAAATATGTAAAGGTGAGTTAGAGAAATGCTTGCACCAGAGAAACTTGATGAAAACAATATGGACAAACAGCTTCTAACCATGAGTTATTAATTACATCCTTTTAAAAATTTAATCAATAAATACTTTTTGTGTTTCATTTTAAGTGTTGTTTTAGATTTTTGGAGACATGTTAAGAAAACATTTAGTTTTGCATATTTTCTATCTAAAAACATCAAACCCATATACTTAATCACATTTCAACTAATAGGAAAATAAATTGGAGCATAAAATGAATAAGTATACATTGAAATCTTAAAACAACACTTATTTCTCATCAAAAAAATTTCTGTACAACAGACATTTAATATGGAACGGAGAGAATATTTTGCTACTAAGGTATGGTTGTGATTCTACAGTTTTTCTAGTTACATATAATTTTGAAACTCAAGCTTTGTGTTGTTCGTTTCTGATTGCTCTTTCAAACTTAGTCGCCATACTTGCATATTGTTTACAAACAAGTATTATGTGGACCGTTAATATTTGTACATAGTGGAGACATTATGCATAAGATCTCTGTATCATGTGGACTAGGGGAGGTTTCTTTCCCGCATTAAAGATTCAATTTTTTCGACATCATCAGGTGTATCAACTCCATGAGCTTCATGATCCACCTTTATAACCTGTGAAAAATCAACATTTTAGGTTAAAAGAATTTATCAAATTAGTGGGAAAGGGTTCTGCTACCTTCATTCTGTAGCCATTTTCAAGGACTTTGAGCTGCTCTAGATCCTCTTCTAGCTGCAGTGGCGTTGGTTGAAGCTCCGAATATACTTTGAGAAACTTTGAATCAAAGCTCTAAGAACAAGGAAAGCAAACATAGCCGAGATTAATTAGATCATAATACACAAGTGCAACTATATATAATAAGAAGAGAAGTTAGCTGCTTAGTACCTGTATTCCAAGATGAAGCATGTAAGGGAAGTCTGAATTGACTTTACCACTCCTAAAGCGCACAAAACATAAGTGATTACAACTTGAGCATATAGGCAAACATATAATAATATAATTTATTTTATCAATACACAGAAGACAAAGATATTACTTGTTATAAGGAATCAAACCCCGGGAAAAATAGATAGCGTAGCCACGGTTGTCCACCACACACTTGACTCGGTTAGGATCAAGTCCGTCTTCTGGTTTCAATGAAGTCACGGCTGTGCTAAACACTGCATCAGGTGCTAACTGAAAATCACAACCATAGGAACACTATTCAACAGCTTCTTAAGTTTGAAGACAGCTAAATAGTATATATTTAGATGAAAGATATAATCCCAACTAAAGCAGAACCTGAAGTGCTTTGACAACACCGTCTATAATCTCAGGCTCAATGAGTGGTTCATCTCCTTGAATGTTGACAACCACATCATACTTCTTCTCCAGCTTTTCTAGCGCTTCATTGCACCGCTCAGTACCTACGGATCCACCAAATGATACAGAGTTTTTGAGACAAGAAAGCAAAACTAAACAGGGGGTTGAAGAAATTTGTATAGAGACCGTTTCTGCAAGACTCTGAAGTCATGATGACATCAGCACCAAACCCACGACAGCAATCCGCAATCCTTTCATCATCCGTTGCTACAACTGAGAAGTCAAACGATACAACAAAACAGACACCTTTTAATATCAACAGTCACAACTTAAAGAACAGACTTCCAAGTTCTAGGCCTGTGGATTTTGTCTGAACCGAACCTTCGGTTTTGAGTTAAGTTACCGTTCTGAGTTCGGTGGAATTTTGAAAATTCGGTTCGGTTCAGTCGGTTTTTGATTTTCAAAATAAATAAATAAATAAATAACCAAATTATCCGTAATTAACCAAATTAACCAAACAAACAAAACAGAAAACCCAATTTAACCTAAATAACTGAATTTAACTGTAAATGTCCAAGTTTTTTTAGAAATGATACGAAATCTAACCGAAACAAAAGGAACCAAACCAAACCGACTTTTTATGGTTTACTTCGGTGAGATTGTGGCTAAACCGAATTACCCGAAACTGAAAACAGAAGCTAACTATGAAAGTACACATTAAGAGATCTGACTGAGCCACATTACTAACGTGATCAAGCGTAGAAGCTAACTATGAAAACAAGAAACCAGACATCCTGTAATCTCAACAGTCACAGGTTACCGACAAAACTAAAGGTAGGTTCCAACTAAAAGCATGCCAATTAATGAAAGTCAAGCAAGTTAACATCGTAGAGGAGATCTAAAGTACACAACTTTGCTATGTACAGAGCCATAAAGAGTAGAGATGGGAGCCACATTACCAACGTGATCAAGCGTAGAAGCTAACTTCGATCTCTCCCAAGTTCTCTGATCCAATACATAATAAGCACGAAGAAGCTGAGAGTTATGCATATATATATGTATATAATAGACTAAAGAGGAACCTGGATCATGGGTTTGCCGAGGATTTTCACGAGAGGCTTGCCCTCGAATCGAGAGGAAGCGTAACGGGCGGGGATGATCCCGACGACCCGGCTCCGGAATTTCCTGGATCCACCCAGATAGGCACGTGCGCCAATCGCTGCTGCGATAGCTGTTCCGGCTAAGATTCCGTGTACAATCCATGTCTTCTGAGAAGACGAGGATGATGATGAAGAGGAAGAGAGTGACATTAATCAAGCAACGGTCTTTCACTTTGCTCTTGTGAGACTGTTCAGTGAAAGAAGAGAGAGAGAGAGAGAGAGAGAGAGAGAGAGAGAGAGAGAGAGAGAGAGAGAGAGAGAGCTGTTAACAAAACTGGTGTGGGTTATGCCAGCGAGAAAAGGACCGATCTGGTCCGGTTTAATTAGATTTATGTCTAGTTCCTTAGCCAACTCGGTTTGCTTTTTCTGGTCGAATACAAACTCAATTTCCCTTTGCTATAAATCACTTTATTATGGAATCTAATTCAGAAAACAAAGTTTTTAAAGAGAAAAATTTCCTCGGTTAGTTTCCGTAATTATTTAATTCTTTTCCATTTAAAATAAACTAGAATAAGACATTCGCAATACGAAAATTATTTAAAAAATATTATATTAAAATATATATATTATTGATCGTATTAATATTTTTGGCCCTTAAATATTTTTTTAAAATTTCTTTTGTTAGTTACATAACTTTTTTACTGATGAACTGATTCTATTTTAAAAAATATTTTAGGTCAAAAAAATCAATTATTGCATAACAACTTAACGTTTATGCCCAAGAATCTCAGGTCTACTATTTGGTTACAATGAAATTATGTCACATCGGTTTTATATTTTGATTTAGCAATTTAAAAGTTAATTATGTTTATAAGAAGTTTACGTTCACGTACCAATCCTACATATCTTCAATATTTTCTCTTTTATGTCATTTTTTCATTTTGGTTATTGCTCGATATAAATATTGATTTTGGAATTTATTCTCATTTTGTTCTTTTTGACCTAAGATTTAGAAATGTTTAAGATTTAAAATTATTAAAAAAATACATACTTAGGTTAAGATATATGTCTTGTGTGCAATATATATTTTATATTTATTACTTATTTTATGTTTTCAGAATATTATGAAATAATAAAATAATAATTACATATTAAATAACTAAGAAATTTGTTATTATTATGTAATAAATTGGCGTGCGCATATAAATCAAACAATCACTTTTGTTTGTTTGCAATCCTTTTAGGGTAAATATATCAAAACAATCAGTTTTATGTATGTATATGATGTATAATTAAGTTTAAATGATATTAACATAGATATATAGTATACTTTTAATATGGATACTTATTAAATGAAGTTTCTACTTATATAATTTTACGATTATTTGCATATTTGTATAACAAAATTTTACACCAACAAATTGTTTTGTAATGTGAGATGTTTAGTGGTTTCACTAATTTACAATCATTTTGAAAATAATAATGAAGATTTCAAAATTAAAATATTAACTTTTCGATATATTTTCAATGCAAATATCAAATATAAGTATCTATTTTCATATGATATATAGTTTAATTTAAACGATATGTATATATATATATATATAAACATAAATACCTATTAAAATAAAATTATTTATTCATAATCATTGTATCTTATTACATAAAAAATTAAACCTTGATCACAAAAGGTTATGTGATATTTTTAACAGTTTAGTAATTTATATTTTTTTGAAAATTTCAAAATACAACATATTCAAAAAAAAATCTAAATTTTTATTATATGATTAATTTATTTGTGTAATTTTTTAATAATAAAGAATTAAATAGAAATGATAGAAAGTATACAGATTGTTAGCAAATCTTTATTATTTAAAATCATTAATTACCATATTATATATTTTAATAACATTAGATAATTTCGTAGGTTTTATTTAAAGAAATAATATATAATATATTTCAATTTGATAAATGAATAGGCTATAATAGAAATACTATATAGTTTAACATTCTTTAACAATTTAGTTTTGAACTAATAAAATTCTCAATTAATTCTCAAACCGCCACGTAAACAAAATTAGTATTCTAATTACGCGACAACTCAACAATATATTTTTTAATTAGTACATACTATTGGTAAATCCATTGATCTTTAGTAAAATCACTAAAATAAAAAGCTTCTATGGATTACAAATATGTTCTCTTCTTAGTTTAACTTCTGTATCATTTGTCTAACTAATGCAACTTTAGTGATGACACATGATATATAATATTGCACTTTATTTTTTTATAATAATAAATTTTAATCATAAAATTAGATTTCACTCAAATTCTACTATATTTTAAATAAAAATAGAGTAGTAAATAAAAACAAACAAATTATTTTATTATAAATACATCTATTTTCATTCTATTTTAAAGTAAAAATGGAGTAGAATTTCAAAAAAAAATCTCAAAATGAAAAATAGAATGTGTTAGAGATGCTCTTATGAACTAACATTGTAGTAAACTGTACACAGATAGTTACCTCTTCTCAAAGAGATCTCTAATCGATTTTTTTTAATATATTTAAAATCTGTTAATAAATCAGAACGGATAAACTTAAAACTAAAACCTCTAATGATATAAATAAACCACTTGTCCACGTAATAAAAGATAAAAGAAAATAGTAAGTTGGACTTCTATCCCCTGTTAGATTCCTCCTACTCACCAAATCATCGATCTGTGAGTCTTCTTAAACTTGATACTTGTTTGTTTGCACGACTCAATCCAACTGAAAAACGCAGCGTCCGATATTGGCGAGAAATTCTTTGACGCTATCACAAAAAAAAACAATAATGATTAAAATAAATAAATAAGTCTAAAAATAATCAATCAATACGAATGCCAGAAATTACATAACAATAAGGAAGTCATCAAATTTCACTACTAAAAATGCACTTACTTTCAGTTTCTCAATCCAAACAATACTCATAAGAATATCCCCTCTATTTTTTTTAGTTAAAACCACAAATCTTAAAAAGAAAAAAAAAATAGCATTTACTATATAGTATATACATTATATGTAACTTAACCAATCATAGCGATACGGTAAACTATAATTAGTTATATTATCCTAAGATATATAAAAGCATAAAATAAGAAAACAGTTTGAATTTTAAAATAGAAGATACTAATTATTATAATTGTGATCAATTTGGGAAAAGACTTCTCTTTCTCTCTGCTTATTATTAATAACATGAAAACAAAAAGGTGGATTTGGCTCACTCACCTCGATGATCTGCTTCTCTTACGCTTAGCTGTATTACTCTCTGTGTTAGCATTAACCACAGGCGGTGGTTTAGGTTTTTCTTCTAGCTCCTTGACTCCTAACTTAACGAACTCACCCACAACCGTCTTCATAAAGGCAGCCACATCGGTCCTAAACTTCCTAGAGCCACTCTGGTTAGTTTCCTCAATGCCTTGGACACTACCTTTAACAATGGAACCAACAGGAGCTCCATCTTTATAAGCATTGCACGCTTTAACTATGTCAAGTGCCTTCACAAAGTAATGGCTAAGAACAAACTCTTCAAAGTGCTGCACATCCATCAAATAATCAAGAAACGCTTTTGCTATCTTTAATTTATATATTTAATACTACGTTATAGTAAGAAAAATGAACATTTAATATTTGTGTTTTTTCTTACGTGGTTTTAGCATTTGTATTGATTTATTACTTTAAGATTTTTTATTTTATTTATTATAATAATTATATTCAAAGAACCAAAAAAACTAGTTGTCCAACTATTTACCTTGGGTGGTTTCCTCATGCTGTAAACCATAGTCTTTAACGACAATATGAATACGTTCTCACTGTAAACATTGGAATGAGCCTCGCCTGATGTAGTCCCCTTGGTGGCCTCGTAGCCAGGTTCGTTGAAGTATGGTTTCTGATTCAAGATTAGCGCTTGGATTGAGACGAGAAGCTGCAACATTGTTGACTCCTGTGGGAGCCATTTCTCCCTCTTGTTACCGGTCCATGTACCGAGAAGACTCAAGCATACTTTACCACAGTTGTATAGATTTGGGTTGATTCTAAGCCCACCGGAATGGTAATGAACTTTCTGTCAACAACAAAGCGAAACTAGTAAAATAGTAATAATCAAAGGGTTCCAAAACAGAACAAAGATCATGAGGACATACTGGTGGCACCGAAGGATAGGTATCTGGGAACTGAATATCGAAAAAGAAAAGACCGTCATGGTAAGGAGTCCCCTCAGCTCCAATGATTACAGCTCTCATGAGATCCATTCTTGACTCACAGGCTCTGACAAATATTGTCTCTGTTTGCAAAAAGAATGAAGTGTTAGAAACAAAAAGAGAACAAGCATTAGTATATAGTATATATACACCAACCTGGCAAATCTTTCTCAAGAATCTTCCAATCTTCTTGAACCTTTTTCAACCATGTCTTTGAGTGCTGTTAAGATAAAAGAGAGATTGAGTAATTAAAGAAACAATCACTTGAGATGATAAGATTGTATTTGTAATCATCACCTGCTTTGAAGCTTTCCCTTTAGAAGCATAGTGATGATCTGAGAAATCATCAACAGTGTCAAACCTTTTAAAGTCCCTCAGAAAATTAGCCTGAGCTGAAGTAACAGCCTCAGAGCTAGCAGAAGCATCAGAGGTAACAGGTCTTGAAGAAGGAGATGGCTCCATCACTACATTAGGAGTCTGATGTTGAACCGTTGTACAAGGAGTTGCCAGAAACGGGTTTGAACCGTTAGTAGATATGGCCACTTGTACACCAGTTGGGATATCATTTAGAACCACTGTGTAGCCATCAACATCCATAGGGATCACTCCATTAGCTACATGACTAAAGGGGTTATGCCCATCTTGTATAGCCTTCCCTTTGCTCATCTTGTCTACATGATATTGCTCCACATCGATCACTTCAAGATTAACCTAAACTCACATAAAACAGAGAAACAAGTTACATAACAACATAAACTAACAAAAATATACTACAAAAACAGTAAACTGTAAGAACGCAATTAAACAGTAAAAGTTTTACTATGTTGTTATGTAACTTGTTCCCATAGTAAAAGCATAGTAAAAGTTTTACTATGTTGTTATGTAACTTGTTTCTCTGTTTTACTGTAAAACGCTAGCAAACAATACAAAATTGAAAATTGACCTAAACCCACATAAACCCTGAACACACAGAGACAACCCAGATGATCATCACAAGCAACAACGAAGCCATAATGAGTAAAATAAAAAGTTTAACTTTCTTGCAGGTAAATCAGTAAAATTGAGCACAGTTAAAACTCCGATTAACCCATTAACAGTAGAGGATTAAAAGCACGAAAGATGGAACCTTTCTGGGTTTACGAGTTCTGGAAGTCGAAGCTAAGAGATGAGGAGGAGGAGAAGGAGAGATCTCCACCACGTCGGGATCCATCAACAAAATTTCCGAGGAAGATTGATTCTTTCTCTTTCGCAACTAAAAAGAAGAAAAAGAGATTTTACCGTCGCGATTATAGGGAAAGATTAAAGATATGATTTATTTTTTGGGGGGTCTCTTCACATTCGCGCCGTAGTAATAATATAAACAGACTGAATATCCTTTTTCTCAATAGCTTTGAATATCTTTTTGTAAAGAGTACAAACCACTTCCTTAATTGTTTTTTAATTAATTAATAAATTACCACTTTCGGGTTTAAGGCAATTAATATGACTAAAAAGGTAGTTTATGCTGATGGACCCCACAGAAACAGAACAATTATATTCAGCATTTTTGCTGACGTGTTGTAATCGACGGTGTGAATTTTGCCAAGAAGAAAGAGGTCAGAAATTTAAGGGCGTTAGATATGAACTGATTTAAACTAACGGCTGGGAACTTACGGATTTATCTTTTTTTTTTTAGTTTTAAAATTCACAGACCAATCCTCGCAAATCAACGAGAAGATAAGATATTCTTGAATAAAATTACACAAGATTACACCAACAATATCGATAATTAAGTTTTCCTGTGATAAAGTAGAAAATAAATAAGGAAGATAGAATTTTACTTGAATAAGATTACACAAGATTACACCAGCAACATTTTTATAAAAATCTTTAGAATAATTAGCAACATTTTTATTTAAAAAAAAAATTGAAGAAAGAGAACACTTTAAAGTTTTTAAAAAAGTATTAACATATTGTTAAAATCATATAGTGTAAACTTTCCTAATCCAAATATAACACATGAAAATATAGAAATAATGTACATATATTATAATGATATTGGCTTCGAAGATTTTATGGGTTTCACGGACTTTATAATTTTTAGTGTTTGACGGGCTTTATAATTTAGATATGTAAGATACACATCTTCTGCCCAATATATCTCTCATACTCTATAACAATCCTTCTCTTCTTGGCCGCTCTTTCTTCTCTCTCGATACATCCCTCTCCCAAGTTTAGGTTTGAAAAGTTCCGCTCCTTTCTCCACTCCATGGCCACCCGTCTTCAGTTTGAGGACAGCTGTGAAGTTGGCCTCTTTTCAAAACTCACTAATGCCTATTGCTTACTTGCTATTGGAGGCACTGAGGACTTTTACAGTGCTTTTGAGTCACAGTTAATTAGCTGATGCTATCCCTATCGTTAAGACCTCTATTGGAGGATCACGGATCATCGGGCGTCTATGCGCTGGAAACAGGAACGGGCTTCTTGTGCCTCATACAACTACTGACGAAGAGCTTCAACACTTGAGGAACAGTCTACCTGATCAAGTCGTGGTCCAGAGAATCGAGCAGCGTTTGTCTCCTCTTGGAGATTGCATTGCATGCAACGACCATGTTGCTCTTGCTCACACCGATCTCGACGAGGAAACTGAGGAAATAATAGCGGATGTTCTTGGTGTTGAAGTTTACCGTCAGACAGTTGCATGCAACCTTCTTGTAGGCCGTTACTGTGCCTTGTCCAACAGAGGTGGCATCGTCCATGTTTACACCTCAGAGGAAGAGTTGGACGAGCTCTCGACACTACTTCGAGTCCCGCTCGTTGCGGGAACTGTGAACCGTGGTAGTGAAGTTATATCTGCGGGAATGACTGTCAATGATTGGACTGCTTTCTGTGGTTCAGACACAACTGAAACAGAGCTCTCTCTTATAGACAGCATCTTCAAGCTAAGTGAAGATTGTGATATGTACAAGATCTCTACATCGGAATGGGATTCACTTGTGATCAACTCCGAAGTCCCGGTGATGGTTATGTTCATAGAAGATGACTGCCCCCCATGTCGATACGTGAGGTATGTAATGGAAGAACTTTACTCGAAATACACAGGTCGGTTCAAATTCTACACACTCGACGTTCAGGAAGAGACAGGCATCGCAAGACGCTACAACATATTAAGAAACTATTCAAAAAAGGGAATAATCTACGACATATTTAATGTCCCGACTACTATTTTCTTCAAAGGCGGAGACGAGATGGCTAGAGTAAATGAAATCCATCGTTATGAATTAGAAAGATTAGTGGAGCAATACGATGCCTTGGTCTATACCTCCAAGCCTAAGGGTAACTTAGCAACAAGAAAAGAAAAATTGTTCTTATTTTGATTTAGTTATATCTTGTATTGATTTTCAGTCCTTCTCTGATGTTGTACGTAGTAAACAAGATTTCTGGAACGGAATGGGATTCACTTGTGATCAAGTCCGAAGTCTCGGTGATGGTTATGTTCACACAAGATTCGAGCGCTTCATGTCAGTCCATGAGCTTAGTAATGGATAAACTCGGCTCGAAATACACAGATCGGTTAAAATTCTACGTACTCAACGTTGATGAAGAGACAGGGATCGCAAAGCGTTACGACATTCTCTTTGTCCCGACTACTATCGTCTTCAAAGGCGGAGACGAGATGGCTAGAGTATTTGGACTCCATCTTTAGGAACTAGAGAGACTAGTGGAGCAATACGTGTGATGAGACTAGTCGAGAGTATGTTTATTTACATTTGCTATTTTTTTTGTCGTATAATCCTTGCTTATGTGTACGAAGAATAACATGTTATCGAGTTGTTGCTTATCTCTTTTTAACTAATCTATTGTCCTATTGTACCTTCTCTTATTAACATGGTCTCACTAAGATTTATATTTTAGACCAATTCTGTTTTACTCTTACTACATCATAATTTGGATTTTTAATAAACTTTTGAGAAAAAACTGGCTTAACAAAATCAAAGTTTTTTTTCTCGTTCGGCTATTTACATTATGCATGTCTAATTGGTTCTCGGTCGATTCTTCAATTTTTGTAAGTTAAAGAATCACGTTTTCATTATTGGACGGTGAAAAAAGTGGTTACATGGACAAAGTCAAAAAGAAAGGTTTGGTAATTTTGTCAACAACTACTTTTCACCAACCTCTCAAGCTCTTCCTATAAATACGTGATGCATCTTGTTGTTGCTCTTCATCTCAAAACAAAAATGCCAGAGAGAAGAAGAGAAGAAGAGAGTGAACAAAGGGGACCGAATGTGAGTTGAGAGTTTGTAAAATTTCTCGAGTTGATAATAAAAGATCTGTAGCAGGTCCAGAGACGTAGGCAAAGTTGGCCGAACTCCGTTAACAATTTTGTGTGTGTTTTTCCCGCTTTCATAAATTTCGGTTTCCCACAAATTTGATTTTATATATTTCCTAACAAGTATCAGAGCCTGAGTTACGGTGATCGGTCAATTTTTTTTGTCGGTGACATCGGTTTATCGATGGAGGTGTTGTAATATATGGTGGTTCAGAAACGATGGGAGGCGAAAATGGCTCAGCACATAGTATTAAAAAATTTGACGGTACAGATTATGTACTTTGGAAAATGCAAATTGAAGATTATCTGTACGGAAGGAAGCTTCATCAACCACTGAGCAAGAAGCCTAAGAAGATGGATCAGGATGAGTGGGAGCTCCTTGACAGACAAGTTCTGGATGTTATAAGGTTAACACTATCAAAAACCATTGCTTACAAAGTTGCAAAAAAGAAAACTACGAAAGGGCTTATGAAAGTTCTCTCGGATATGTATGAGAAATCTTCGGCGAATAATAAAGTGTTTCTCATGAAAAAACTCTTTCATTTGAAGATGGAAGAAGGTGGTCAGGTTGCCGGACATGTTAACGAATTCAACACGATTGTCGACCAACTGTCATCGGTGAGATCGAGTTTGATGATGAAGTGCGAACACTGATTTTGCTGGCATCTTTACTAAATAGTTGGGAGCCAATAAATACAGCGGTTAGCAATTCTGTGGATACTCAGAAGCCTAAGTTCAATGACGTTAGAGATCGTATTCTGGCTGAGGAAGTTTGCATAATAGATTCTGGCGAGACATCAACAAACTCTGCTTTCAATGTGGAAAGCAGAGGTCGAGACCAAGATAGAAGTAACTGGAGCAGAGAAAGATCAAAATCAAAGAATGGACAGAGTCAATCCAAATTCAGAAAGCCTACCAATACTGGAATTGTGGAAAGACAGGCCACATTGAAAGAAATTGTCGAGCACCACCGAAAAAAGACGACAAGAGAAGCGGAGCTAGTGCTGTGACACGTGACAAGACAACATCTGCATGTGTTGTTTATATTATCAGAAAACGATGTCTATCACGTGTATCTACCGAAGTTGATTCGATCTAACAATTAATATTATTCAAAAACATAGAGAAAAGAGGGCTTTCAAATGATGATGAGATCGTTGAGTTGCCTAGCTTGTTCCATATTAGTCAAAATCAATATAATTGTTGCTCAGAAATGGAATTCAATTTCATTCGTATCCTCCCTCCAGGAGTACTTATTCAAGCTTGATCAAATTCAATTTTCAAGAAAGTAATAATACAGTTACAAGCATTTTTATAAAAAAAAAACAAATCACATGTAGGATTTGAGACGTGGTCTCATAAGAGACTGTGCTCCATCGACCATCACAGTTGTACCTGTCATGAAGCATGAACCGTCACTGATCAAATAAATCACAGTCGAGTAGATATCTTTCTCCGGGTTCAGCCACTGTCCCAGAGGAGCAGCGTCCTTCACCAGCTTCTCCGCTCTATCTATCCCCACTGCAACTGGATATTCATCTCCAAGATGCAGACCTCTAGAGATCATGTTGACCCTTATCTTGTGCTTCCCTAGACTCATGGCTGATGCCTGAAACATGATCACAGTGAGACACTGGTCTTTGATTTCTAATTTTTTTAAAAATAATTTACATAAATATAAGTTCCTAAATTTGCAAAAACAATTTATCCAAATTCTTACTATATTGTCTATAAATTTTAACATATGTAAGAAAATGTATACCCGAACGAGCTGGTGAATCCCAGCAGCGGCTGTAGCATAGGCATCAGCTCCAGGGTAAAGCCCTCTCTCCCCACTAGCGATCGTAGCCATAAAGACAACGGAACCTCCTGTTCCACGCTCCTTCATCATACTCGCCACAGCCTTCAAGATAAACCATGGAGCCGTGAGATTGATCTTTGTGATCTTCTTGAATTCATCTTCAGACACTTGGAGAATGTCCTGCATCTTCCCTTGGTAGGTACAGCAGTTGACAAAAGCATCCAAAGATCCCAAACGATTCCATGCCTTTTGGACAGCAACATGGAAAGCTTCCTCACTGTCAGCTTCCATGTCGGCTCCAATGAGTTCCACTGGGAAGGCTCCCTCTATGGAGACTCGTATGTGGTCTACAGTGCTCCTTAGAGAAGCCTCATCTCCCATCAAAACCAGCCTGATTGATAACTCTTCGATATTAACTAAGCTTGTAACTGAATTAGGAAGAGGAGCAAGGGCAGTGGAGAAACTTACCGACAACCATGTTTGGCTAGCTGGATTGCGATGTTCCGGGAAACCTCGTCGCCGTTAGATGTCATCAACACCTTCTTCGCCATTTTGATTCAGAGTATGCCTTTCTCCTCCATTGGTGAGAGAGGAGGAATGGATTGGCTTTATTAACCGAATATATAATTGAATTTAAGACGAATATAATATCGCATGTGCCTCGTGAAACTCACCTAATAATTTTTTAACATAAAAATATATTTAATGGGAAAATCGCATAAAAAAGCCTCAAAATGTCAATTACTAGCACTTTAAATCTTGAAGTTTTTTCACTAACACTTTTAACTTTCAAAATGAATTTTGTATCATAAAAACCTCCAAAGCAAAAAGTTGATATGTTCAGCAGGTAATTTTTCAAAAATAATTGTTTAATTAATAAAATAAACAAAATAAACAAATAAATAAATTCAAATAATAAATAAAAATCAAAACTTTTAATAAAATTCAGAAAATGAAAACATAATAAAAAATTTAATTAAAATTTAGAAAATTAAATAATTTTCTAAAATCTTAACAAAATAAAAATAACTAAAATTTTAATAATAAATACGATTAAATTTAAATAGAGAAGAACTATTAATATTCATTTAAATTTTATTTGAATTTTATTATTTTGTTTATTTTGTAATAACAATTAGGCATAGAAATCGATTTGGTTTGTGTTTGTGGTTGGATTTTGGGTATTTGGGTATTTGGATTTAGATTCATTTCAAATTTTCTCGGGTTCGGTTTAGATGTAATAACACATAAAAAACTTGGCTAACCCAATCTTAAGTATATGATTATTTTAGGCATAGAAATTCGGTATCTAACCGATTCGGTTTGTATTTGTAGTTGGATTTTGGGTTCTAAGGTTTAGATTCCTTTTACTTTTTCTCGGGTTCGGTTTGGACGTAATAACACATGAAAACTCGTTAAACTAATCTTAAGTATAGGTAAGGTTCTAATTACGTTATTAAAGTACTTGTTTGTAATTTAAAAATACATATTTTAGTTCATTATCTTAAAAATGTAAACAACAATTTATATTAACAAAATTTTGGTTGCATGATAAAAACAGACAAAGTATAAAAAACAATTAACAGATCCATAAATGTAAAAAATATTATTTAAAAAAATATACTGATTTTTTTAAAAAAACTTATTCATAATCAAACTTTAAATGTTAATGCAAAAACATGAATTTTTAATACTTGACCAAATAGGCAAATACTAAAAATATACATTAAATTGAGTATTAATTTAATTATTCATATATATATATATAAATTTATTGAGATTTTGAGTATTTATTTTAGATTAAGTATGATAAGAATTTTTTTTTGGTTTACAGAATTATTTTCGAAATTGTTTGGATATCAATTTAAGTCTGAGTTAGGCTTAGGTGAAACCCAAAATCCAAAATACTGTACAATAAAATTCATTAAGATAATATATCCAATTCATTAGAGATGGGGTTTTTTTTCCCATTCGTGGATTTAGGTCAGACACATTAATCTGGAGAGAATAACTAAATTAACTGACCAAAAAAGTTATGTTCGAATTTGGAACTACCAATTAGATTTTTAACCTAAATTAACTGAAAAAATGGAATTAAATTGGAACTGAATAAGATCCAAAATTATTTTAGATATTAGTCAGTTTCTAATTTTACTGCTCGAATCAAACCTAAAAATGAAAAAAATTAAACCAAAAATTTTAAATATTTAAATGGATCCTAAATCTCTATAACCGAAAAATCGAATTGGAATCAAAATCGGATCAAAACTGATGCCCAAGGCTACCTATATCATTGACATAACTAAATCTGATATAACGCCATGTGGAAAAGACACAATCAGTACTACAAATGCCCCACGTGAACGTTAAATATCGGGAAATCGACCAAAAAAACACTGAACTTTGCAGGAATTGCCAAAAGAAACCTGGATATATGGATTGGTCAAACAAAACACAAACTTTTTATTGACTTTAGAATTAATTAACAATGTTTTCGTTGACTTGCCAATTTAGCACGCCGTCAGCAAATTTAACAGAAAAATGACATCGTTTAAATGTTGGTGTTAGGTGAAACGACGTCGTGTTGAAATAAGATGAAACGACGTCGTTTTACATGATTTCAAAATCAAATCAAGTCGACCACTGGGTTTGAACCCAGGTTGTTTGGACCAAATGACAAGGTACTTTACCACTAGGCTAGTGGCTCAATCAATGAAACTATTAACAGATTTAATTATATTTGGTATTGATTGAATATAAAAAAAATTATCTAAAAACTTAAAAAGATCTTTAAAATTTCTAAAAACTGAAAAATTAATTCCAAAAAAGAAATATCATTTTTCGGATTAAAAAAAATTGAAAAAAAAATCAAAAAAAATTCCAAAAAGTTAAAATATTTCAAATCGGGAAACATATAATCAGAAACTATAAAAAATAAATTTTATTATTATTATTATTTATTTTTTTATAGTTTCTTATTATATGTTTTCAGATTTGAAAATTTTATCACTTTTTTTTGAATTTGTTTTCGAATTATTTTATTTTTTCAAATTTTCTTTTAATAATTTGAAAAATGAAAATTTTCTTTTTGGCATTTTTATAAAAAAAATAAAAAAATATTTTTTTATAGATTCTGATTATTTTCAGATTCAAATTTCTTTATAATTTTTTTTGTTATTTTCGATTTTTTTTATTTGTTTTCATTTTTTTAATCTTAAATGAAAATTTTCTTTTTTTGGAATTTGTTTTTAAAAATGTAAAATTTGGAAGATTTTTGATTTTTAAAAGTAAAAATAAAATTTTATTTTTAATTTCAATTTCAAAATTAATTTTATAAAAAAATTCTTTATTTTTCAAAATTTTGGAATTTTAAAGACCTTTTAAATTTTTAGAGAATTTTTTATATTCAAAATCAATACCAAATAAAAGTAAACGTGTTTGTTTATACATTGAATGTGCCACTAGCATAGTGATAAAATACCTTGCCATTTGATCCAAACAACCTGGGTTCGAACCTCGGAGTCATCCAAACAACCTGGTATGCTCTGAATTGATCTTTTGTATGTGAATATTTGTAATATTTTTAAGGATTTATGGTGGGGTATTGAGTGTAGTACATTTGTATATGTTGACTTTTGTTTGAGGCCTTATTTTTTGTAGCTTAGTTGTCTAAGTTTGTGATATAATAGTCAAGAGAACGATGAAGGTCATGGCTACTTCGGGCCTAGAAATGCAAAACTTGCAAGACGGGATTTTAAATTTGAATAAGTACAGTTATTGGCAAAAATAGCGCAACTATTATAACTTCTTTTGGGACAGGCTAATGCAGAAACCTTTTATTATACAGTGTTTAGAAATAATTTTGAATCAACCAATAAAATTTTAATATGCAATGTTTAAATTTATTTGTGTTGTACGATTGTCTTTACCACTAACTACAAAGGACATAGATATATAATATATCCATGAACCTTCTACTACACCTAAAATAAAGGAAATATCACAACATGCAATGAGTTTTCTAGGAGTTCTTTGAAGGTCCATGCCTTCCACATCTACTCTACCACAAGTCTCTTGTGATGCAGATCACTCAGCAGATGGCAGAGCTGCATTCTTTTTGATCAGTCTCTATCAGGTGGTACCGAACGATTCACTGGTTCAGTCGTTGTCCCGACTCGTTTTCTTGAGAAACTACAGAGATCAAAAGAGAATGCTAACTTTAATCTTTCTTCTATCTAAGGAAACCCAACAAAATCATAACTTTTTTACTCAAGGATTCATAGATGTACGTGTTCATTCAATAAAGTATGTGATAACTCACTGAAACTCCGGTTGATTCACCAGAGTGAGACTCATCGTCTCGATCTTAACCTTTATCAGTCGAAGTTTTGCACCTAAAAGAAAACTGACAGACCAAAACAATATGTTAATGAGAACAACACCATTCTCAGACCACAACACAAAACTATAACTAATGAACATGTTACACTGCAAAGAAAACTACAAACTTTTGATGAATTTCTTTTATCAAACTTGCAATCAGACGTGGAGAAATAAGGTCCTGAATTGTCCTAAGTGAACGCAGTGTTACTATCTGAATATGTATATTTTTGAAGTAAAACAGAGCCTTGTTTTCCCGATATGCAAATACAGATCCCTTCATGAATCCAAGTAACGCTTTATTATCTGTTAGTTTGTAGATTTCTTTTAAAAAAAAAATTGATAATTTTAAAGGTTAAGAGAAGAATGTTGAAACCTTTTCATCTAGCAGGGGGAGACTGATACCCACAAATGCACCATTTTTCTTCATGTTCCTTGAATCCCAAAAGCAGAGGATCCGGCCAGCAACCATCTCAGAAGTCTTCAGTTTTTGTAAAATTTTCAGACAACTAAGATCCAAAACAAATCTAGATAAGGACAAAGGTGTGATTTTTAATGAAACCCAGCAAAGTGTAATGTCTTATCAGATTCAAGTAAAAGGGCTCGTGGGATCAACCAATCGGAATCTGAAAGAAGAGCAAGAGATAGCGAAAGCTTACGCCGGTGCCGTTGTCACAAACGATGACGTTTTTGTTGTCCCTCTTCTCTGATTTAAAAAATCTCAGCTTTCTATCAAATTACATGAAAAGAAAGATCTTCGATCTCGGAAAGATGAAGACTTGTCTTGGAATTGAAGCGAAGAAGAATCACTGTTCTCTTCTTTCTACCGCTTTGCTCTGACCGGTCGGTCACTTGTCGAAACATTCAGACATTAGAGACTGAAGAACATAAAGTGGTCTTCCAAGGAAAATGGGCATAAGATAACGAATCAGATCGTGAGTAATCGATGTCCGAAGAATCCGTTACAGGAAGCGGAATCATGACGTCCGAAGAGATCGTGCGTAGAGTCATAAAGATCGAGAAACAAAAACCAACGCCGGAATAGGAAGCGCCCTCAAACGATGGATCTCGTAGAAGACGACGGTTGCTCTAATCCGTAGCCCACTAAAAACCAAATACTGCCCCGAAGTAAGTCCATAAACCGAATACTATGCGAAGCCCGTTTCGTTTAAAAAATAAAAATAATAGTGAGTGGAACCCACAAAAACGATGACGTGACAAGCAGGGAGAGCCTCAACTGTGGCATTATATTATAGACTAGTTTCATAGCCCCCGCGCAGGCGCGGAGCCAGAGACATTGTCGACACGTCAGATAATTTTGTGTACCTGATTTTGTTATTTGATTAGGTTGTTGAATATTTATGGGATTTTGTATGATTAATGTTTCTGGAATTGTAAGCAATGAGAAAATGAATTCCGAGTTTGAATTTTGAAAGTGTTTTTTTTATTATTAGCCCGTATTGGCTCATAAATTACTTTCCCGATACACTGGACAACTTATACTTGTACGAAGCCAATGATCAATGGAAAGAAAATGAAATTTATGGCCGCAGGTGAGGGTCGAAATATTAGTTACATTGGTGTAGTTCTCAAAAGAGATGGAGCATGTATTGTTTTCCTCTTCAGTTTTCGGGGGTCTATCAGTTCCTTGTAGACCTGTGATGATTAGATCAACGTCAAATCTTGCGGTTGTATTTAGATTGTAGTCTGTGATGGTTAAAATAACTTGAAGATCTTGAAGTATAGTATTATTGTTTTCTCTCAGTAATCTCATCACATATTGGTAAGTCTCTTCAATGAGGAATGTTGAGTCGAGGTGATGAATATCATGGTATGATAACATGAAATCCAATAACTCAGCAACCAAGTCATTGTAATTACCTCTATTGTCAAAAATTCTTGGTACATGGAAATAGATGAACGATTGTTATGTTTTCGGTCTGTGTATATAGACTTGGAGGAATTGTCCTCGATTAGTTCCTAACGATCTTGTTTGGTGTGAGAATCGATGGGTAAGAAGTGGATTATTGTTCATGTTGTGTCTGTTCAACCTGAAAACCAATCATCCACATATAAGTATAGAGAGAAACCTTGTAAATGACGATCATTTGACCTGTGTCTTTTGATGTGTTTTTTTGGTATTATTTGCCTCACCACCGAACATATTATGTGTATTTGTGTCACTGTTTTTGGTTGGTTTTATTTTAGTGTCATTCAGCTTTTAGTTGATGACCTTTTTATCGGGTTTAAGATTTGATACTATTAGTTTAAAAAAAGAAAAATTTGATATGATCACCGGTTGAATGCTACGGTGTTTATGTTACTTGATCAAATAACTGTTTTTCTTTTGTAAAAAATAAAAAGTATTAACAGTACGATGCGATTAAGGTGAGATTTTTTGATTGGTGCATTATGTGAAGTCTAGGTTGATGCATCAAGGGACTAACTAAAGGTAGTCACATGTTAATTATACCAGACGAATATTAGTGAACATGTTATAAGCTGTCAAACTTCCATTAATTTAAATTGAAATAACACCTCTCAGATGGAGCATGTTGCAGAAAATTAAAAAAAAAGAGAGAATAGGAAAAAACATAGACGACGAATAAGAGTAATTGCGGTTGATCAACGTCCATCCCTTTTGTAGCCCCATCCATCGGGTTGCTGCCAGAAGCAGGTGGTTGTTGGCCTGTGATGAAGGTTTAATCAAAATTGCTTGTTATAAAATTTCCAATATGGAACATCCAATCTATTAAACATGTGTACATGTATATAAACTGACCAAGGCTTTTGACTTGTGGTTCCTTCCTTCAATAGTTTTAAGTGACTTTAACCCGCAATGGTTTGTATAGTCATGAAATTATTGAAATATTTTAGATTTCGTTTGAATGATCACTAAAGCTTATTCAGTTTTGGTTTCATTAAATTAAACCCTCAATTTCACACATCTTACGTAAAATCAAATTTTGTTAACACAATCATATATATATAGGTCACAAGATTTTCTCATAATATTAACAGAAGTCTTAAGACTCCAAAAAGATTGGCAACAACGTGCTTATGAATGAAAAACTAATATCAAAAACTCAGTTGACCAAAAGCAAGGCCAAGACAAATCTCTGATAAAAAACTTTGGGAAAAGCTCAAGAAACATCTGCATCCGTTAAGTAAACTTACTTCGCCTTTGTCTTAGAAGACTGGAACTTCTGAACTTAGCATCGTCTCTAATAAATCCACCAGAGAATGGAGAGGAACTGTGGCCAGGTGCCAAATAGAGTGAGCATCAAAGTAGCCTTCATACTGAAGGAAGTCATATATCTCTAAAAGCATAGCTAAGCCTGAAGCTTTCATAACCACCCACAGTTTCCAAACGGTAATGTGTAGACGATTACCGAGTGTGGAAAACTGCACTCCAGAACCAAGAGTTCATGGACAGTAAACCATGGACATGCCACAAACCGACGTATTCGTATTCGTAGTAACCCGTCTTATCTTGTTTGAGAGGAAACTTATAGTATAGTGTAATGAAGAAGGAGAGCCAGCCATGGTAATGTGTTTAACACAGAGAAAGTAACCGAAGCAGGCTCCTGATAATGACCATCGGCTCTTCTCATCATGGCTACCATGTCCTTTCCTGAACAAATTCATTAATTATTCCAGCTCAGAACTCTCTAAACATAACATCTAAATGTTGTAGCTTCTCGATCTTACCAATGTATTCTCCATTGAGCTAGACATGAACCGCGTGGCCAAGGCTAGCAACTGTAACAGTGTGCTTGCCTCCTTTGTTGTGTACCATCCGTAATCAGACTCGTCTTTGGCCCAGCCATAGAGCTCAACGGGGATATAAGAATCATTTAAGCTCATTTTGAACGTCTTTGACCATCTCGTTGGCTACTTGGCTCAATTTCTTGTACATTTTAACCTGATAATTTTCAATATTTTCATAAGAAAAAAAAAACAGAAAACTTTGTTCTGAAACTAAAACTAAAAGTGAACATAAGTAAAGTATTTTTACCTCTGCATCTGCGTTTAAGACAACCATGAAATTTATGTAGATATAACAATCTATAATATAATGGGACAGTGTCTTCACTCCTGGTGCGCCACGTCGAGGAAATCTATATATATACAGGAGGAGGACGTGCATAGAGTCATAAGTATCGAGCAAAACAAATGACATCGCCGGAAGAGGAATCTCCACAGACGAAGGATCTGGAAGAAGACGACGCGACGGCAACCCTAATCTAAACGAAGGGAAGTCAATAGTTTGGGCCTAAACGACGGTAATCAGTTAGCCCAATCATGTAGTCCATTAAACTCATTTAAAAAAAAAGAGGTGGAGCCCACTTACTGCTGCTGACGTGGCGCACCAGGAGTGAAGACACTGTCCCATTATATTATAGATTTTCAAATCAAATAAAACGAAACGACGTCGTTTCACTTAACGTCAACAGTTAACGTTGGGTTAACGCTGTTTTAACTCTCGTTTAACGGTGTTGTAATTTGGCCAGTCAATCGTAAGTTTCTTAATAATCTAAATAAGTCAACCAAAGTTCAGGCTTTTATTCGAACTTCGGAGTCTTTCTTTTTTTTATTTTCAAATCAAATAAAACGAAACGACGTCGTTTCACTTAACGTTAACAGTTAACGTTGGGTTAACGCTGTTTTAACTCTCGTTTAACGGTGTTGTAATTTGGCCAGTCAATCGTAAGTATCTTAATAATCTAAATAAATCAACCAAAGTTCAGGCTTTTATTGGCCAGACAAATGTATATGTTTCTGTTGGCAATTCTTGCAAAGTTCAGTGTTTTTTTAGCCTAAAAATGAAAAAATTAAACCAAAAATTTTAAATATTCAAATAGATCCTAAATCTCTATAACCGAAAAATCTAATCGGAATCAAAATCGGATCAAAAATACCTTCCTGGAGCGTTTTATTTTCCTTTTCAAAAAAAAAAAAATCAAAATCGGATCAAAACCGATGCCCAAGGCTACCTATATCATTGACATAACTAAATCTGATATAACGCCATGTGGAAAAGACACAATCAGTACTACAAATGCCCCACGTGAACGTTAAATATCTATGGCCGACAAAACATGTGCCCATCAGTTCCAATTTCGGTTTTAATTTTACACCGTTCCAGTTTCGGTTCAACTGGTATGCTTACTATACCAATAACCGATATAGAATTGAATTGAATTGATTTCATTAAACCAAAGGGGAACAAAATTGCTTCAAATACTAACACAGAAACAATATTTATGTTTTCTTAAAAAATTATAAGAAAAGTGGAAAAAAAATCTCTGTTATCTCATGTTTTTGCCACCGGCTGAAACTTTCCGGTGACGCCTTCTTCCACGCTGTCCCGGACTCTTCTTCCCCGTGGTGGCTTTACCACCTACTGATTTTCCACGTGGCAATGGTAGTGGCTCGGGAAGAACCTTAGAAGAAGAAGAAGCTCGAGGAGGTTTCATGTTCATCAGAACGTCTCTATGATAAACCTGTCATCATCAAGAACGCCAAGTCTTCACACAAGAAACAAACCAAACCAAACCCTTTTTTGAGTTGTGTCTTTCTACCTGTTTTACAAAGTTGCGTCTTTCACAGTCCAAGAACATATTGATGTTCCAATCCACTTTCTCTCTTATCTTGTCCCTTGCAACTGCAAAACTCAATTGATCTCTTGAGGTAAACCGGTCTACTTCGTTGAACCAAACACACGTGAAGAGGTTTGTGATCGGTATGTGTTCTCTTATGATTGTACAACCTTCAGGAACATCTACAGAAAAAACACTCAACTGAGCTCAAAAGACACACCAGTATCTTAGGTTTTATTAAAACCATTACCACTTGTTATTGGAAGCTTAGCATCAGTGTAAGGTGTCAATCCTTCCTTCTTGTAGAACTCTACTTGGTAATCAATAGAGGCATTGTCATATTTTCTCGCGGCTTTGTTTGCTTCAGCCTCCACAAACACATCAAAACGCCTGTAATGTTTGGAGATTGCCAAACTAGAGTTCGTTCTCCACAAGAACCTGAATCATTTGAGAAGACATATGAAGCTATAGCTGCTTTTAGACTTGCATCAGAAGAGAGACTAATTACCTTTCAAGTATTTGGTATGGATCTACAAC
This sequence comes from Raphanus sativus, assembly GCF_000801105.2. Lineage (NCBI taxonomy): Eukaryota > Viridiplantae > Streptophyta > Magnoliopsida > Brassicales > Brassicaceae > Raphanus > Raphanus sativus. Next base: position 25,997,364 of record NC_079518.1, on the reverse strand, counting down.
AAGCTGGAGCTTTGCATCAACCCATATAGAGTACTTGACGTTTGGGAACAATCTATGCAACAGAAGCTTCGGAATCTGTAAGAAAATGCTAATACTTGTTACACAAGGAAACATTCAAGTCTAGGCTAATCTATTCTCAAATCTTTTCTGACCTTTCCATTACGCCTTGCGTCGGTGTAAGGGACATTATGCACAACAATGATCCTCCACAATCCAACTCTCTTGTTATCCTCTGTGTAACTAGAAGTGTTCTTGAGATATGAATGTGTTTCTTCATCAACAAACATGTAGAAAGGGATGTTCTTCCTCGCCATTTCACTAATGTTCACCGGTTCTTGAATTAGATCATACTTTCCTGAAAGAGAAATAAACAAAGGGTTTGAAGCTTTGTTATTGACTTAGCTAAACAATGTATATGTCTCACTTACCAAATATAGCTGAAGCAACAATCACTTCATGGAACTGGTCCATCTCAGGAAGGACATCCTCATCAATGTCAAAACCGGTTTGATAGCCCGGTTTAGTTCCTTTGACAAATCTACAGAAACAAAGAAACAAGAATCACAAAAAGCAAAGAAACTATACGAAGTTAAGTTAAGCTTAAAGAAAGCTTACCCGCAATGCACTTTCATGGACTCTTTAATGTCAAATGAGTTAGTCCTATCTTCAAGAGAAGGATAACCTCCAAACTCAGAGCCTCCTTGACCTTCTTCTTCACGTTTTACAGGACTTTCCTCATGGATATACGTCAAATTCTTAAGCACAGGGGATTCAAACGGATGCTTTGGCATATGAGCTAAGGCCTCCTCTGGAGATAGATAGCACACCGGACACGCTGAACACAATTACAAGTGGAAAAGGGTAAATGCTTGAGTTCTTGTAGGAGCAAAGCAGAAACTAAAACAGCGAAAAAGAGAGAGAGAGAGCTTACGGCGCGGTCCAGGCCTTCTAAGACCAGGTGGAGGAGGAGGAGGAAACGAAAAACTATCGCATGGATGGTGAGAAGGGAGTGATGGAGGAGGATGAATGATGTCTACACCACTACTTCCTCTACTGTGATCATTATCAGAATCTCTAGTTTGATAGAAAGAACTCAATTCTCTACTTAATGGTGTTTGGTTGCTTCCAAATTCAATAGTCTCAATACTCTGATGAATGTTTGGACTATTACTACTCTCTGTTCATTGTATCACAATGAGCAGACATAAGTCATATATCTAATCACAACCCATTGAAGAATTAAAGAAGACATGTGAAGTTAGTTACCTTTGTTGATAGTGTAAGAACCCAAGACAAAGACAACGAAAGCAAGGCTGAGAAGGAGGAGCATTGCGACGCGTCTTCGACCCAAGTACCAGCAACATAAGAAGGAGAGAGATCTTTCCTTGTCTTTAGAATTTGAAGTGAGCATCGTGGAAGATAAAGACAAGAGAGTCTCAAAAGCTCAAGAGCCATGACATTATCTCATAAACTCTTTAGATCCAATTCTCATGATCAAAACTCAGATCTCTCTCTCTCTCTCTCTCTTACAAGCTGAAACATAAAGACAAAACCAAGATTGGGTTCCATATACATTACATTGCAGAAGAATGTAACAAAAGCAGAGAAAGGTTTGTGATTTTACCAGCAAAAGAATCGATTTTTGATTCGAATAAGAAGAGACCTGCATTTTTGCGAAAAGGAACGAACTTTAAAATCACATCTCGATTCAGTCAAAAGTTAAAGAGATTGATTTACCTTTAAAATGAATTGCTAATAGAACTCACAGACTCGTCTCTGGATTTTACAAAAATCAATGCGATCTCTTCGATCTGCACAAAACATTCAGTGTGTGTATTTGGATTTGTCAAGGATTCAAGTGTATTTCTATTTGAGGGATTTTTAACATTTTTACGTGTAAATACGTTTTTCATAATATGCTATTGTGCAAATATATAGAAATATAATATGTCGTTAAAAAAAAAGAAATATAATATATTTTAAATATTTAGTTATTCTTAACTAAAAATAACAATAATTTCATATATATTTTTGTTTCTCATTCTTTTGAAAAATATAGTTTATACATATATATATATATATATTGATTAGAAAAAAATTCAGGGGTGTAACCTTTTGTTTTTTTCTTTGAGCAACATAGTGTAACCTTTTGTTTATTTGATTTATTTTGGTATATTTCTGTGAATTCAGTTTAATTGATTGATATGCTCTAAACAATCGGTTATTTTTTGTCAACAAAACCATTTAACGATTAAAATTTTAATATTGACCAATTGTAGTTAGGCATGTCAATTAGGGTAGCTCGCAGTCTGAATCTCCCTGGCCCTAAAAATTACCGGATTTGGACTTAGTTTTATAAGCCAAAAAAATCGGGGTGTAACCTTTTGTTTTTTCTTTGACCAACATGGTGTAACCTTTTGTTTATTTGATTTATTTTGGTATATTTCTGTGAAATTCAGTTTAGTTGATTGATATGCTCTAAACAATTGGTTATTTTTTGTCAACAAAATCATTAAACGATTAAAATTTTAATATTGACCAATTGTAGTTAGGCATGTCAATTAGGGTAGTTCGCAGTCTGAATCCCCCCGGCTCTAAAAATTACCGGGTTTGGATTTAGTTTTATAAGCCAAAAAAGTCGGGCTTTTCGGACTAAACCCATTTGGACTTTGGATATTTTGGGCTTAATCCCGTCTGGGCTAAGACCGGCCCAAAAACCTGAAACTTTGTATTTTACTTTAAATATTATCATTCCTACGATCAAAATCTTTATTAGTATTAACATATTATTTTAATATTTTTAATCCAAACTCTACTAAAAAAATATAAAATTGTCAATGCACCTTATTATTTGTTAATTACAAATGTCATATTTCAAAATTTGCAGTTGTAACTTCTTTTTTGATAACATTGTTTTTCAACATAGAAAGTTCAAAATGTTCGATCATGTTTATGATAATTTTTTTCTCTTATATGTTTAGTATAAATTAATATTTGATTATTTAGATCTTATTACATTCGGTTAGTTTATAATATTTTTAAAGCATACAAAAAAAAGTAAAATATTTTTGATAAGGAAGAAAGTTTAAACTCACTTAACATTTTTTTTCTAAAATATGTTAACACTGATTTTTTTTATAAACATATGTGTTAAAAAGCTAGAAACATAATGACAAATTATTTTTCGAAAAACCCAAAAAAAACGAAAAGCGCTGTAGCCCTATAGGACCGGACCGGGCTTTGAATTCTAAGCCTAAAATATTTTTGGACCTGGCCGGGTTGGGCTCAAATATTTACGGATTTAACGGGTTTGGACCGGCCAGGCCGGGTCAGCCCAAATTGACATCCCTAATTGTAGTTACAACCAGATGCTAAACAGAGAGCTGATACAATTATACAAATTTGTCAGCAACTATACAGACTCATATAGACACTGTAAACTAAACTGGTAGTTCTGCATCCATATGAACGACAAAAAACGATTGCTAAGCAATTATACAAATTTATTCTTTGTTCATTTTTATAGTATACTTCGGTTATTCATGTGTATTTACTTAAAAATATTTGGAAATACCAAAAATGTAAAACTATACATTTTCAGATATCTGTTTAATGTAGACTTATTATACTTATTTTTCTTATATTGTATATTTACTTATTCTAATTGTTTTTCTTTTATATCAAATTGTACTATTACGATATAAATTTTTAATAATATTTCTATTTTTTATATTGTATATTTACTTATTATTTATTTTACTATAATTTTTTCAGATATATATTTAATGTAGTTTTTCTATTTCCTATATTGTCTATTTACTTATGATTTATTTTTATTCTAATATTATGATAGATGTTTAATGTAATATTTTTATTTTTTATATTGTATATTTACTTATTTTATTTTTTTACATTTATGTCAAATGATAATATTATGATACTATTTTTTAGTTTTTTATATATTGTATATTTATTTATTCTAATATTACAATAGATTTTAATATAATATTTTTATTTCTATATTGTGTGTTTGCTTATTTATTCTAATATTAAATAACAAAGTTTTTGTTTGGTTGTTTTTTTTTTGGCAACAAACAAACTGATTCATAACTTCAAAAGAGTAGTTTTAATACAAACGAACAGAGCCAATACTTAAAAGCAGATTTCGCTAATGAGTCTGTCAATACATTGTGCTCACCTCCAACAAAAGACACAAAGAAAAAATTGAAAGATAGGGATATGAACTTGATATCCATGAGAACTCCATAAAACTCCACCGGATATGATTTCGAATTTATAGCTCGTGCGAGCTCGAGAGAGACGTTTGGTTGTCTTTATGCAAACGATCTTTTACTATAACAGTAAGATAAGATTTATTTACCTGTTTGAAATTTTTTCCTTTTTTACCTGTTTGGAAGTTTCAGAAAAATGTTTTGACTTTGATGCTAGAAATCAATATTTTTTTTAGGTCTGGTCAAAAAAATGAAAATATTTTGTTAAGTCTGCTATATTTCTTTTGTATAAGATAATTTCCTAAAACAGTATGGTAGTAGGTAGAAAATCAATAGTTTATGTTGTTAAAAGAGGATCTAGCTACTGAAGTATATAAACACACATTTAAGAAAAATACAAACTATTAAAGCTTCAATCAATATATGGTGTGTATTTGCATTCGTATTTTAAATGTACAATTCCATAAGAAAAGTTAAACTTTTGTTAAACTAACCAGAAGAAAATTTTGATTAGTTTTTCTGATTATGGTTACATAATTGTTTAAGAGCGCGTGTTTTTGAGGGATCAAGAATGTCTTTCGCATGTCCAGCTTTGATTTTCCAAACTATTTTTTGTAATAGTATACGACATATTTTTATATTTAATGTCGTTCAGAATCTTATAATGTTCTAGGAAAGCTTCCATTGATTTTGCAGATTTTCTTATAGAAGCAGAGCCATTATCCGTCGCTCTTCTTCTCAAGTTTTCCAATTCTGGTGATGTCTTGAATGTAATCTCTCTTCTCTTTTTGTTTTAAAGCATTAGTAAGAAAAAACAGTTATGATTACAAGAAAATTGTGGCTTATTGTTATGTGCAGGTAACAATTGAGAAGATCCAAGGATGCAATGATTTAAGGTGAAATAGTTTTTTTATAAGTTATGTTTACCTGCTGTTATTGTATTGCTTCAATTCTGTTTTGAGATTTTTGATTTTGAGTTTGCAGATTTGTTAGATGAAAATAATCAATACTTTCCAAGGAGATAGCTTCAGAGGCCTATCGAGCGATTATGACTTAGAGGGATATAACGAAGATGTATGGTTGGTTTAGTGAGTTAAAACTATCTCAATCTTCCACTAAAAAAGTATTGATCATTTTGTGTTTTCCGCAGGAAATGAGTTTAGATGTTAACTGGGCTAAGAGTGTTGGTCTAGGAGTTCAACTGATTCTATTGGTAGATGGATGGTTCGGAAGGGAATGCACACTCACCAGTTCTTGCAACAAAGAACGGGCATTGACAATCAAACAGAGACAGGTTAAACGTGGACTTCACTTCTGAACATGTAAAAGTCCAAATGCAACTTTGTGAGGATTCAAAGCTTGAAAGTTTTCTTAGAAATCGTGAGATCGCTATATGAATTTTTAGTTGTGTTAATAGATGAGATACATGTTGTTATGTATTGCTCCTTACCTAAAAGAACTCCATTATCTTAAAATATTTTTAACATTTGCACCAAAAAAAAAAAAAGAACTCCATTATCTTATATGATTGTCTTACTGTTACGACCGTAGGATTGAGTTTCTTCTGTTCTCGGGGTAACCTTTCAAGATCTTATGATCTGTTTAATATCATGTCAAAAGTTATTTGATGACCAGAATCATATTTAACAAACTCCATCATAAACTACTTAATATTTAAGAGTCTAAGATAATAATCAAAGTATGTTTCTACTCTAAAATGCATACAATATTGCAAGGTTATATTTTACAGAATACCAATGACAAACATATCTGCATATGTGTAATGCACATAATCTATCCAAAATACTTTTACGTAATATTGAAACGTGAAATCATTCATAGTGATATCTCCTACAGGTTTCACATTTTTATAATAAATACTTATTACAAAATAATAAATACCATAATTTTCCTAAAATTGAAATATCATATCAAAACAAATAAATGATATACTATATCACATAATAAAAGTACTTCGGTTTAAAGTTTTATGCTGAAGTTATACTCCTATTTCAAATTTATTCTAGAGAACAAAAGATGTTTTAAACGATATATTTTACATTTTAATGTATTTTTATTAGATAATAATAACTGTAACTGTAAACTTCAAATATATAAATTGTGATTATTGAATTATGATTGGCTAAAATTATCGAAAATAGTTAATCACAAAACGTAATACATCTATAACCAATTTTTTTTTTTTTAAATTATATAATTTTTTTTTGAAAAATATAAATTTAAATACTTACATTTTTTTCAAACATTAATTTTATAAACAAACAAACCACAAACCGCGAGGTAAAATCTCTAGTAAAGATAAAGATGGATTAAAAATGCTCTTATAATGAAATTGGAGACTAATACAAAAGACTAACGTCTTTAGTCCCAAGACGACTCAGCTTTTACTTCCTAACGACATATAACTTTCAACACTTGTTCATACACGTGAAGCATACTCCCTTATAATTTTTTTTTGGAACACACTATAGATCTAGTCGATTTACTTTATTTAAGCTACTCTATTTTATAAACGCTAAATAACAAAGTTTTCGTTTGGTTGTCTTTATGTAATAGTAGTAAGACAAGATTAATGAAATAGTAGTAAGACAAGATTTATTTACCTGTTTGAATTTTTTTTTTTCTTTTACCTGTTTGAAGTTTCAGAAAATTGTTTTGACTTTGATGCTAGAAATCAATATTTTATTAGGTCTGGTCAAAAAGGAAAATATATTCTTAGGTCTGCTATATTTCTCTTGTATAAGAAAATTTCCTAAAACAGTATGGTAGTAGGTAGAAAATCAATAGTTCATGTTGTTTTTTTTTTGACGACAAACGACTATCAATAGTTCATGTTGTTAAAAGAGGATCTAGCTACTAAAGTATATAAACACACATTTAAGAAAAATACAAACTATCAAAGTTTTATGTGTCAATCAATATATGGTGTGTGTTTTGCATTCGTATTTTAAATGTACAATTCCATAAGAAAAGGCAAACTTTTGTTTAACTACCAGAAGAAAAATTTGATTAGTTTTTCTGATTATGGTTATATAATTGTTTAAGAGCGCGTGTTTTTGACGGATCAAGAATGTCTTTCCCATGTCCAGCTTCGATTTACGAAACTATTTTTGTAATAGTGTATATGACATATTTTCATATTTAATGTCTTTCAGCATCTTATAATGTTTTTTACTTTACTATAAGCTACTAACTGCACCCACTAATAAATATAAAATGAAAAACTTTATTACCGAATGTATTATTTATTTAAAAAAAAATCTCTGAATTCACCTTCTGCTTAGACACACATGCTGTCTCTAAGAAATCTCTCCGCCTCTCTAGATCCATTCCTCTCTCAATCAATCAGGTAGCCACTGTATAACACTTTTGATTTCTCTCTCTCTGTTTATAAAGTTTTCAACTTTACATTTGCTTCTGCTGTTTTTGTCCTCTCTCTCTCTCTCTACAATCTCTTGATAAAGGTACTTGCTTTATGCAGACAAGTCCTTGGGTCTTGAGATTCATGGGCTCTATGTTCTCCACTGTAATGATTAATGCCTGAAACCCTCTTCTTGATCTGGGCACATGTTGCAACTTGAGGAGAAAAAAAAATCATTACTTTCTTTCTGGGTTACAGTGTTCTCATAGTTCTAGGGTTTACTTGGAGTGATGAGTTGTTAAAGGAGACTTTTTGATTCTATTATATCAATTTTGGGTAAAAATTGAGAGATGGGTTGTGTTTGGTGTAAGCCTTCTGCTATAGAAGATAGTCCAAAGGAGAGACTTTCAAGCAAACCCTCCTCTGAGTATAGAGTTTCAAGACCAGTTAGTTCTTCTTCTAGAAGAGAAGAGTCTGTTAGGACAAAGGAACGGTCTGATGTTGTTAGTGTAGTAAGACCAGTGTTGAGTAATAGTAGTAGAAGAGAGAAGAAGTTAGAGAATGTTGCTGCAACTCCACACTTTCCAATAGCAAAAGCAGCTGAAGGAGAGTATGTAGCTGCAGGCTGGCCTCCTTGGTTGGCTTCTGTAGCTGGAGAAGCTATCAAAGGATGGGTTCCACGCCGTGCTGATTCTTTCGAGAAGCTGGACAAAGTAAATCTCCTTTCTTCTATTGGAAACATGTTTCCAAATTTAGAAACATATTTCTGATGCATTGGTTTTTGACTTGGTGTATGCAGATAGGTCAGGGTACTTATAGTAATGTGTACAGAGCTAGAGACCTGAATCAGAAGAAGATTGTGGCTTTGAAGAAAGTTAGGTTTGATAACCTGGAGCCTGAGAGTGTGCGGTTTATGGCAAGAGAGATCCAGATACTACGCCGGCTTGATCATCCCAACATCATAAAGCTAGAAGGCTTAGTGACATCAAGAATGTCTTGCAGCTTGTACCTCGTCTTCGAGTACATGGAACATGACTTAGCTGGACTAGCCTCGCATCCCTCAGTTAAATTCTCTGAATCACAGGTTAAATGCTACCTGCAGCAACTGTTAAGTGGACTAGACCATTGTCACAGCCGCGGTGTGCTTCACAGGGACATAAAAGGATCGAACCTTTTGATAGATAACAGTGGAGTTTTGAAGATTGCTGATTTCGGCTTAGCTAGTTTCTTTGATCCTCGTCAAACTCAGCCTTTGACTAGCCGTGTTGTCACTCTTTGGTACCGCCCGCCTGAGCTTTTGCTCGGAGCTACTCGGTATGGAGCAGCTGTTGATTTGTGGAGTACAGGTTGCATTCTTGCTGAGCTGTATGCAGGCAAGCCTATCATGCCTGGTAGAACCGAGGTAGATTTCATCTCCTCTGATCTCTGTGAGACTAGTTTGATTCCTTTTGAAATGACTCTTGGTAATTAATGGTCATTGTGTTTACAGGTTGAACAGTTGCACAAGATTTTCAAGCTATGTGGCTCACCTTCCGAGGAGTATTGGGTTAAATCAAGGTTGCCTCATGCAACGATTTTCAAGCCTACGCAGCCGTATAAACGCGTGGTTGATGAAACGTTCAAGGAGTTTCCTCAGCCAGCTTTATCCCTTCTTGAAACTCTGCTTTCAGTCAATCCAGACGACCGTGGAACCGCCATTTCAGCCCTCCAGAGTGAGGTAATAGCATCATCTCTCAGGCAGTTAGATGATGCTCTTTGTTCTTATGCTTCTATCTATATACATAACTCCTTGTCAATCAATGCCTTTTGTTCAGTTCTTTTCCACTAGACCTCTTCCGTGTGATCCTTCAAGCTTGCCTAAATATCCTCCCAGCAAAGAGCTTGATGCGAGGATGCGTGATGAAGAAAGCAGAAGGTCTCACATCACCTTTACTCTCTGCAAGCTATTATGCTGAGGTCTGACATCATCTTTCTTGATCTGTGTGTGTAGACAAGGTGGAGGAAACAGGGAACAAAGACACCAAGAAAGGAGAGGGACTAAGGAATCTCGAGCCATCCCTGCCCCTGAAGCAAATGCAGAGCTGGTTACATCAATGCAGAAAAGGCAGAGCCAGTCTACTACTAATAGAAGCAGAAGCGAGAAGTTCAATCCACATCCTGAAGAAGTTGCATCTGGCTTCCCAATCGATCCACCAAGGACATCATCACAAGCATTTGAACCAAACAGAGAATCTCAGGGCAACATTGTTCTTCCTCACAAGAGAGCTTCACATTCAGGTCCTCTGACGCGTAGATCTGCTTCTGCAAAGGGTAGAAGGAACTACCAAGATCCTCAGAAAGTTTCATCCGTAGCTGCTGATTACTCGGCGACAAGAACAGGTGGATCACAACAAGAGACAGGCAGAGGAATGAGTCGGCTTCTTCCAGGTTCCTTCAAGGAAACCTCTGAAGAAGCAAACCAAGAAGAGGATGGTAGAAGCAACAAGAAAGAACCAATTCTTGTAAGTCCTTCTTGCTATTATTAGTAACTACCAATGACTATTATTGAGAAACCATTCTTTTGTTTTGTGGTTGCAGTTGGGTTATGGATCAAAAGGGCATAAGATTCATTATTCAGGACCGTTGGTGGTCCCATCAGGAAACATGGATCAGGTGTTGAAAGACCATGACCGACATATTCAAGAAGCTGTGAGAAGAGCAAGAATCGATAAGGCTAGAGTTAGGAAACATCAAGCTGATGAAGAATCGAGCCAACAAGTATCAACCAACCATCCTTCGTCTGTTTCTAGCCGTTGACTATCTCAGAGGCAAGAGCATATGAATATATGTTCAAAACCAAAAACTCATCTGCCTAAACCTTTTTAACACGTCCTATTTTGAGTGAAAATAATGTATTTTTATTTATTCAAGATTATATATATATTATAGAATCAAATATTCAAATCTTGTCACGTCTTGATTCCATGTATTAGATTTTTATAAGAGGTGTGTAAACAGGTTATATATTATAACTAGGATAAGACCGAAATATGTATATTTATTTGAATTTTTTTTAATATGCATACAATTATGTATTTTAATATAATCATCTATATTTTGGGCTGAACATTTGTAATTGTAATTATGGAACAAAATTTATTTAATTTATGATGAGCCCGATCGATTTAAGCTTAAAAAAAATTATCACCTTGTCTATACCTATAAAAACCGTAATGTAACCATGAAATGAACTTTTATTACAAAATATGTTCTACAATTAATACTTTACTGTAACATCACTAAGAACTATTTTAATAATTTTAAAACCAGCAGCTTTGTATTTTTTCAAAATCGAATTACTTTGATCTTAGTTTTTCACATAGTTTTGAACGGTTTCAACTAGACGACTAAACTGATGCAGTCCATTTTCCTACTCTAAGTTGCTAGCTGAATATATATATTATTTAATTTGAATATTTATTAAATAAAAATCTATATTAATACAATTTTATGATAATTTGTATTTTGTTATAACAAAACAAATTAAGAAATTGGTCACAAATTTTTCAAAGTGAGATTTACATTTTTTAAATAATTTATAGTTGTTTAAAAAGTTCAAAATATAACATAAAAGAAAAAATCTAATTTTTTATATTATATGGTTAATGTAATTTTTTAATTTCTTTTAATAATATAAAATTAGACAAAAATGAAGAAATGTACAAAAAATTGTTAACAAATATTTATTATTCATAATCATTAATTTTCATATATATATATATGTTGATCATATTTTGTAGTTCCGTAGTTTCTATTTAAGGAAAGTGGGAGAATTTTATTTTGTACACTATTTATCAATTTGATAGTTAGTTTGATAAAAAATATAATATAAATTAAGATGTAACCATCTATTTTTCTAAGAATAATTAATGATTATGAATAATAAATATATGATAACAATTTTTGTATCTTTCCTCGATTAATATATAAGGAATTAAACCATTGATCACAAATTTTCAAAGTGAGATTTTTTAAAATTTTATTAATTTATATTCATTTTAAAATTCAAAATATAACATATATAGAAAAAATCAAAATTTTCATTATTTGGTTAATTTTATTGTCTAATTTATTTTAATATTATAAATATAAAACAAAATGATAGAGGATGTATAAATTATTGTCAAATATTTATTATTTAAAATCATTAATTAGCATATCTATTCGATCAGATTAGGTAATTTCGTATGTTCTATTTAGAAATAAATGGAGAAAAATTTTATATTAATAATTAATTATTTTTTTAAATTGGATCATCATGTTTTTCAATTTGAATGTAATGATGACACATAGTAATATTGGATATCTAATTGATTGTCATATAAGCAAAGGATTTTTTTAATTAGTACAAAATTGTGGTTATTATTTCTCAAATGTTTCTTCTTCAATATATAGGGGATTAATAATACACAAACTAATAAGTTGACGATAAAAACATACATAGGAAAAGTAAAAGTATTCTTCTATCTCTTGTAATACAAAATTGAAGTTACTATTTTTCAAATATTTCTTTTTTAATATATAGAAAATTAATAATACACAAACTAATAAATTGACGATAAAAACATACATGGAAAAAAGTAATAAGTATTCTTCTATCTCTTGTAATACGTGTGTTTGACCAAAATTAATTTACTGAAAATATTCTTTTAGGATCATAATTTGATCGGTATAAATTTGGGTTGTTGTAAATCGAAAATTAGAACATTTACTCTGTCGGTGTCCCATTAAAAACCCATGTATAAAAAGTTATAAACAAAACTAAATCATATCCGACCATTCATAAATTTATATAAGACAGAGAAATGTGTATATAAGACCATAACTTTATAAATATTGAGGAGAATCTTTGTTAATATAAGTTATATAGTGGGTGATTGGTTGAGATGTAACTGTAAATAATTTACTTTAAACTTTAGTCTGTAGATTATTTTGATTTAGCTTTAAGAGATGTATTTTTAAAATTTGCTACAACTAAAAAGATGGAGCTTTAGAAAACAAGGCTTTTAAAGCCATTTTTTATTTTTTTTGCTGTAGCTTTATTTTTTTGGTTGTAGCTGTAAAAATTAATATAAAGCATGATTGGTGATATTTAGGGTTGTAGACAAAAATTAAAGCTAAAGTCACTTCCTACAACCCAACCAATCATCCCCATAGTTTAACTTTGAAAACTTTCCTATACTAATTCCGGTAATATAGTAACTCCATGACAATGAGCACGTGATTGACACTAAACCATATAAATGAATGCGTGATTGACAAAAAAATCTCTTAAATTTGGAAACTCTTAGTAATTAAGAAAATTTGATATAACTCCCACTCAATATCTTTGCATTGAATAACTGAGTAAAATATTTTGTTGTCAATGTTCTTTTTCGAAAAGTCCACGAAGAATAGAAAACCATAGGTTTCAAATATTAATGTAATTATTTAGTAGTGTTACCAATGGCAATGCATTGTAAATAGTCTAGATAAGAAAGAATTGATATAAAATGAGGCCGAGGAAGACTCTCAAGTTGACACATAAGCAAATGACATACTTGTAAATATATTATACTTTAAAGATTAATTTTTTATTTTACTTCTCTTTTAATAAGAAAGGGATTAGAAATTAGAAATCAGAAAATCCATTAAAATTACCTTATTTATTTGAATTCTATAAAAATATATGAACTTTTTTTTTTTTGTAACAGAAAAATATATGAACTTTTTACTTGTAAATCTAAACATCTTAGCAAGGACAATACACATAATCACCATCTGACTGCTCTGGCGTTAAGAGTTGTTGCACCCTTCTTTACGTGCATAAAACGTTTAGTTAAAGAGCTTCTTTCACAACTTTACTATATGACATATACTCGGGTTCGGTTGTTCAAAGAGCCAGAAGTGCTTGTATATGTATGTAATTGTATAATGAGAATAGTGAATTTTTAATGCTAAACTCTGAATGCTTTATGAGTGTCAGTCTTGTCTTCAATTCACAATACCCTTTGAATACCTTAATACCCATTTCTTGCTGACCAATGATCTTTTTAGTGTTGATGTAAATATGCAGATTAGGCCTACAAAGTAGCCTAGTTCAGACTTGGAGTCTACCATTGTATACATAAGGTCTTCAACAACATTAGCATAAAGTATTTCCAACAACTACCCGGTCCAAACTAAGTTTTATTTCAGTAAAACTATTTTGTCGATTCTTGGGTTCATCTCTATCAATTTATTTCAGTATTGTAATTTTGATTTATCTTTTTTTATTTTATTTTTACAAATACCCGTGGTCCCATTGTAGTAAATTACGTTTCCCACAACTCTTTCTTGATTTAGCTTCTGAAACTAACCTATCTACAAGCCCCTTGAGCCTCTCTGCTCCTGATCCAGGACTAATTCTAGCCACGTCTTCCACAACCGAGCACTCAGGTTTCCCACCGCACCACCCACCGGGAGTGAAACCCTCTTGGTTCGTACGCATAAGCAGTTCCTTATCAATCCTATCCAAAACACTGTCGTTTCTACTGAATTTTCGAGCAAATGCAGCACCGCTGGCAATCATCGGTCTCATGTTTGTTAAGGACAACAAGCGAGGATGCTGCCTGGGCGGTCTGTGCCACGCAATGTAGTGAAGATCATGGTTCAACACGGTTTTGGAGAACTCAGGCACGTTACATATGATTGTGTGGAAGTAAAACTCAGGAGAAGAAACAAAGTTTGTGTAATACATGAGTAAAGTTCTTGGTAAGTTGTCCCAGCCCCAAATGATATACTCCACGAATGGACGCGAGAGAACCATCCAAGCTGATCCTGTGAGATAAACCCGACAAGAAGTTTTAAACTTCACTATAGCTACAACAAGAACATAATTATTGTTTATTGCAACAAGAACATAGTAATATGTTTTAACTACATGAAAAGAACATAGTTATTTCTTATTGAAACAAGAACATCGTAATATGTTTTTAACTACATGAGTTATTGCTTATTGAATCAAGAAGATGGTAATATATGTTTTTAACTAACTACATGCAGACAAGAACATAGTTATTTTTATCGCAACGAGAACATTGTAATATGTAACTACATGACAAGAACTTAGTTATTGCTTATTGCTACAAGAACATTGTAACATGACAAGAATAGTTATTGCTTATTGCAACAAGGACATGGTAATATATGTGGTTTTAACTACATGACAAGACCATATAGTTAATTATAATTGCTTATTGCAACAAGAACATAGTAATAAGTTTTTAACTTGAGGAATAAAAGAAAATACTGACCGGTATGTAACTTAAACGCATTTGGTAAACTTCGACCAGGCCTGACCCACAAAATGTTTGATTTGTTTAGCATGTAGAGTGCAGGATCAATTATTAACGGCATTGCTCGGTATTTGCTTCATCATGAGACACCAAGAAATCATTAGATTCAGCCAATAGAAACTAAAATAGAATTTGAGGAACTCATGTATATATATAAATAGAGAGAGAGAAGCTCACTTTTTCCAACCTAAGTCAGCTGTGTGCTCAATAAAGTTGAGGTTACGGTCCAAAGTTGAAAATGTATACAACAAATCTTCAAAACATGTAACATTGTTAGGTGAAACCCAAGATCAAGAAGATAAGGAAAGAAAGATCAAGCCTTTTTACCATCTTGAGTCACAAGTGGATAATCCGAAGCACTGAGATTGATAAACCAGTCCCAGTCAGGGCTTCTCTTAAGAAAAATGGCACAAGCATGAAGAGTATTCGCCACCATTGTTGGTCCGGTATAGGTTACAAGATTAGCTTTAGTTATCATATAAACATTACCAATCTTTGAATACATAGAGTCGTTACTAATGCGAGAAGCCAGCTCTAGTCTCTCGTCAACGGGTGATTCAAGATCCATGTGAACAATGTATTGGTTTCTTGGATGGTACAATGCTCTAAGAGTTCTCCAAAGGCTTTCAAGATCTCCTTTAGATCCCGAGACAAGGTAAGCGAAACGTGGGAGCTTGTCAACTTTGGAATGTGGGGAAGTTTCAATGATTGGTGGTCGAAGTGAAGACAATAATAGACTCATGTTGAAGTAAGTTAAGATGAGGAAAATGAAAACTAGAGATGTTATTAGTAATGAGAATACCCATTTCTTCTCCATGTTTGCATACCCCATTGATGAAGAGAACTTGTGACCTTGAGACATAGACTTCTCCATGTTATGCTTGAATCATAAAGTTTATATTTAAGCAAATTTTACATGAATGTAAACTATCTTGGTACATTTAAATACTAGTCTCATTTTGTTTTCTTTTGGGGGAAGATAACCGTCACTCTCTTGCATCACAAAGCTGAAAATGAAAATGAAAAAGATAAAGATAAAGAACGGTTGATATTTTAATATAACATATACTCCAACAGATGATATAGAGTTAGTGTCCAGATGTCAGTATAGAGTTTAACATCTGGCGTTATCATTGGGCTAATGCAATTGTTACATATATGCACAAGCAGAGGTAATAACAACACTTCAACTACAAACGCAGAAACACTACCAAGTTACCAATACCATTCGCTTTTAAAAAACTTATTACTTTGCTTTAACTAAGAAACTTTTCTATATATGAAATTTTATTAATTACGTATTTAATTTGAATTATAAACCTAACATTCTTGTGTCCGAAAAAACCTAACATTCAATTCTCATAACCAATTAAGTTAGTGGTAAAATTATTTGATAGTTTCAATAATTGGATCAGAAAAATAAACCCGTAAATGGTAATGAGTTATGAATGTACTTATCAACCACGTTTTATTCCCGAAACTGATAATTTTTCCATATTTGCAAAATGATGTTTAAGAATTTATACACATATTAATAAAAAAAAAATACACTGTTATCTATTGATTTTTAGTTTTTTTAAAAAAAAATTCCAATAAAATTATACAACTCATATTTTTAGATTTTAATTTATGTTTTAGTTTTAAAATGCATTAACTAAAATCTAAAACATCAGTTTAAAAAAAAGAAGCTAAAACATCACACACAAGGAGTAACAAACATCTAATCTATTAAAATTGAAGTACATTTAATATTTACCCCTTAGTTTTGTACAAAAATTAAAATTCATTGCCATTGAAAATTGGGAGAATTTGTGGGATATTCATAAGGGGCAACAAAATAGAGAATATAGCCATACTACAATATGAACCCATTGAAGTGACAGGTTTCGTCCAAAATTGACGAAAATCACCCTTTAAGCGCGTGCGCGTGTGGAAGCAGATGGAATGTGATATCCATGTGATAAATTCCGTTGTACTATACAAATACATAGAATAGTCTATCACTTTTATATAAACTAGGTTAAACCCGCTTTACGGGCGGGCAAATATATAAACTAATAATATAAATCTACTTTAAAATGTTTAATTTATTAATTTATTTCAGAGATTATATATTCTTATCTATCTATTATATAATATAAAATTAAAATTATTTGTTTTTATTTCATTGTTTGTTTTAGTCTGTGGATTATAAATTACAGTTAATTGGATTCAGTAGAGTTATAAATGATAAGTGAACTAAAGTTCTTTTCTATTTCATTTATATGTTTGTTTTATGAATTAAATTATTTTTATTTCTAAAGATATATTTTCTTAAAAATAATGCTTTAATTTACAGGATGAAAAAGAAAGAACTTATTCATTAATATTTTAAATCTATCTAATTACATTCGAGCTCACACTTATTTTATGTAATGACTTTTGATGGATTTCCAATATGCTTGTTTTACATCCCTTTAATCTTGTTCAAGTAAATTCTTCCGACTGCTATTTTTTCTCTACATATATATCATGAGAATATCGTATAGCCTAAGAAATTAAATCACTTATCTGATCATCTCAGGAAATATATAGAAATTGTGAAAAGTTAGTTTCTTTTATGTGATCATTCAGGAAATTGGAACTTTGTTTATGTGTTAGCCTGAGAGCTGTAGTTTCCGAAAATGATATTTAAGCATTGCCATGAATTTATTAGTTTTTTTTCTTTTTGAGAAAATTATTACTCCCTTGTACAATATATTAGGTTTGATAAATGATTCCCTTGTACAATTTCTGGAGAACACATGATCATATATGCACGTATCTTATTCTTAGAACTTCTACATAACAGTTTTATCTAAATTCTAAAGTAATGATGTTGAGCATGCATGTACTTTTACAAAAAGAAAAAGATATTAAGCATGTTAGTGACAAACTAAATGCCATAATCCAAAGCCCATATCCATACTCATAAGTCATAACCATTATAACAATAATATAAAACGTCTTAACATTTTTACCCAAGAAAAAATAATATAACACGTGGAAGATTATGGCATCAACATCTAAGCAAGTGGCCTTTGATTAGATGAATTTCCACTGATGCAGAGAGCACCGTGCCCAGCCGTAAGCTTCACCAGCAATCATTTTCAGAGCTTAGTCATTGCTGATGTTTGCCCAAATCACCTCGTTTTTTCTTGATACAATCTCTCCGCCGGTAAAGAATCAGAGCATAACCCAATAAGCAGCTCAGTGAGTTTTTTTTCTGTGCAGTACTAATTTGTAATCTCTTTCTTCGATAAGTATAACATGAATCACTGACGCCTCAAATCTGCAATCGTTTATCGAAGCTATACATGGTTGGTGAGTAAAACAACAGTTATGTTTTCCCCTTTAGTTATACACTTGCTCATTTGAAACTACGATTGTTTTCTGATTTACCGTTTACTTTTGTAGTATCTCTCGAGTGCTGTGGTTGATCTCGGGCAAATGCAGTTTCTTACCTGTCTCCCAGAAGCACTTTTCTTGCAGAAGGTGTTTTCTTTAGACGAACGTCTCTTGACAATCTGGTGCAATTATGATGTCTGAATTTGTCTGGATTACAATGATTGAGAAGGAGAAAGTGATGAATCGCAGGGAAAGAAACGCCCATATTTATAGTAGCAGATTCATAAGAAAGTGGTGTATTGATTGAGACGTGGTGCTAGTAGTGGGTCGGTGGCATTTATGAGTAGAGTAGGTTAATGGAGCATTAATACCGATGATTGAATGCAAACGTTTTGCGTAACGGTGTCGGATCTCCACCGAATCTACAGAGCCGCTGGAAAGCACATCGTTCGTCATAACGGCGTTGCTTTCCAAAGAACTGTTTGGAAAGAGGGTCGGTGGACGTGAGAAATCATCTTGGGCTTAGGTTTGTGAAATTATAGATAAGTTATTGAAGCCCAACTACTAAACAACCTAATATATAACATTTTGAGCGTTTTTTAAAAGCCCAGCACGTAAAAATCGAACAAAACCCCATTCCGCTTTGTGTTTTAACGAAACGCCGAGTTTCATTAATGGGTGACACGTGTCGCTCTCTGATGCATCGAATTTATGACCTGTAATCTGATGTGGCGCATCCTGGAGTGAGAAAACTCTATTTTATATAAATAGATATTGTGAGGTGTATTAGTAAGTAATACTATATTATAAAAATTAAATTTATGACAATTACACAAATTATAAACCCTAAACTCTAAACCCTAAACTCAAATCCAAACTCTAACCCAAACTCAAACTCTAGACCCTAAA
This sequence comes from Raphanus sativus, assembly GCF_000801105.2. NCBI lineage: Eukaryota > Viridiplantae > Streptophyta > Magnoliopsida > Brassicales > Brassicaceae > Raphanus > Raphanus sativus. The sequence goes on along the minus strand of NC_079518.1, from coordinate 25,978,120 downwards.
CTCTAAACTCAAACCCAAACCCAAATTCTAAACCCAAACTTTAAACCCTAAACTCTAAACCCAAACTCAAACTCTAAATCCTAAACCCAAACCCAAACCAAAATTCTAAACCCTAAACCCTAAACCCCAAACCCTAAACCCAAACCCTAAACCCTAAACCCTAAACTCAAACCCAAACTCTAAACCCAAACCCAAACACAAACTCTAAATCCAAACCCAAATCTGAACTCTAAACCCTAAACTCTAAACCCAAACCCAAACTCTAAACCCTAAATCCAAACCCAAACCAAAACTCTAAACCCAAACTCTAAACCCTAAACCCTAAACCCAAACCATATATCCTAAATCCAAACTCTAAACCCAAACCATATACCATATACCCTAAACCCAAACCATAATCTTAAACCCTAAACCCTAAACCCAAACTCTTATTCATTACCTAACTATACTATACATATTATGGTATGGAATACTTGACACATCCACAAATTTTGTATATATGAAATTCTCTAAAATTTCCTTATATAGAGATAGATGATGAGTGGCGACGATGTTGAAGGACAAAACAGTTTAACTGATGAAATAGTGAGTAAGAAGAACCATAAAGTAGAGAAGGAGATACAAATTGCAAAAGAAGATAAAAAGAAATGTATCATACTATATTATAATTTAAAATAGTATGGAATATACAACGGATGATATATTTCATTTAAAATAATATGGCAATATGTTAGTTATACTATATTTCATTTAAAATATTATGGCAATTTGAACGTCTAAAATATGATAATTATATTCTGGCCTTATGCGCTACAAGAGACATCATCAACACTCGTGTGACTATACTATTTATTGCTCTGGTATAGTATATGAGATTGAACTTTTACTCTAAATTTTTTCAGAAAATACTTGTATCGTCGTTTTGCCCTTTCTAATCAGATTTGAAAAATATACAGGGTTTCGATTTGAGATAACACACAGACATATTGGGTTGCTTAGATACACTTATATGTCCACTACAACTACTAATTCAAAAGGCACGGTGGAAAAAAAATAAAGAGATCACGAGTAGCGACAGTGGTGGAAGAGAAAACATGGGTAACCTTGGTGGTGGTGAAGAATCATATAATCCACAAAAATGGTGGAAAATCTGATTGTATAAAAAAATGAAATAATTGTCAATGGCGATTGTGGTGATGTTAAAAACAGAGATGATTGAAGAGAAAGAAATTGAAATGATCAGAGAAGGAATAGACAAAACCATAAACATAAAGAGAAGAAGAAATGGTGGTGCGCGTGGTGTGAAGGGTAGAAAAGCAATTAATACAAAAATACACAGAATATCATAACCAATAAGTTGTAATGGTCATAAACCTGATTTCTTTGATTGTTATGTTTATGTACTCCAATTTCTCTTGAAAATTAAATAGAATTATATCTTGAAATAATTTATTGACTTGTCTATGCCATTAAAGTAATAATTAAGCCTAAATTTAAGCATTCATTATCTTTTCCTATCTTAACAAATAGTTTCCTAAATCTCCTGCTAAACAAATTACTAACTTATAGCAACAATTATTAAAACTTTATGTCGACAAATAGAACTTTAATTTTTTTTTCCAAAAAAAAGACAAATAGAACTTTAATATAATTTGTTTCCAAAAACTAGACGTCCATCATCTCAAGAGATGCATCTCGACCATTACAACTTCACAACTTCACAGTACACCAATTTTTTTGTTCTTTAAAAAAAAAATCATAAAAACAAATGTAAATGTAAATACAAATCAAAATATCAATCAATCTACACTGACATCGGTTCAAAGCTGGATCATCGTGCACTCCAACAAACAGAGGAATGGTTAAAGTTGCTGCCTTGGTATCTATTTTCTCATTTTGTGTTTACATTTTTAATATAAAATTTGTATTTACATTTTATATTTGCTAATTTCTTCCAAACTATTCTTCCTAATAAAACTGAATTTCTTTACAAATGTCCACTCACGTAACTCTTTCTTATTCACTCTATTTTACTTGCATTCAAGAAAATGTTTATCAAATTTTTTTTTATGTATGTTTTAATGCATTAAGTAATGTATATACTATACAAACATTTAGGTTACCTTTATCAAACGATATTTAAGCTTTTACATATAGTATGGACTAAACTACTTCCTATAATCTAGATAATCAATAAATTAGTTTCTCTAAATAAAATAGATTTAAGTAATACTTTCAGTAATCTAATCAAACGATAAATTATATCGATAACAATATCATCAATACCTTTGATTTAGGCTGACGACTATATATAGGGAATATATACCTAAACTATTTTGATTAATCACTACGTATATTATACCATTCATACAAAATAAAATTAACTTTAAAAAAAAGCAAAAACAAATACTTGTGCGGTTGCATGGATCAGCACCAACATATACGTTTAAAATTATAAATTTATAACATATCAAGAATACAAAACAAAAAATATTATTTACTGAAAAAAATAAAAAGTACAAACCAAATCATTATATATTAATAATATCGAATAGAAAACATACACAACAAGGTTATAAGTTATACAATATCAATACTATTAAAACAAAAACATGACATGTTGATATATGTGTGATTCAATTATTTTAATATAGTTATTAAAACTTCTTATTAATCATTTAAGAAAAATATTATACAAATAAAACACATATATAATTAAAAACATAAATATAAAATAAAATGTTAAAAATGTAAATTAAAAACATATCCGCCTTTTTAAGGACGGGTCAAAATCTAGTTTATTCTATTAAAACTGAAGTACATTTTGTATTTAACCCTGAGTTTTTCTCAATAATTACAGGAGAATTCCATTGACTATAGATTCTTAGATATCATCGTTTACCAATAATTGCGTTTATTCCTAATCAATAACATTCCATAAATTTCGTAAACCCATAACCCATTATCTAAACTTGCAGATTACGTTTGGCTATTTTTTAAAAGCGAATATCTCGGTTATTATGATGATTTAATATAAAAAGGAATGTTTTAATAAATAACTAGATTTTGACCCGCCATTATATATTTTGTTTTAATTTTTATTTTTAATTTATTTTTAATTTATTCTTTTATTTGTAATTATATTTGTGTTTTTATTTGTAATATTTGTGTATAAATCTTAATCATAATCTATTTCATAAAACAATAGCAATCTAAAGAGCCTATAGAAATACACACTGCAACCGTTCAACAATATGTGTAGCCAGCGTTTTGAAATCTGATTGGGATTCGCAGTTGAATCGGTAAACCGATGACCTAAGTTAGATCTGGTGTGGATTTTGTGAAATTTTTTTTTTTAGAAAACTATCAAAACCCGCAAAAAATCACTTAAACCAGAAACTGGGCATCGGTCGAACCAATTGATAACTTTTACTTCTTTTTTAAATTTTAATTATGTTTTTAGATTATTTTTATACTTTTTAATTAAGAATTTTTTTTTTAGTTTTGTTATTGAAAATTTATTAATGATGTTTTATTTTTGGTTTATTTTAGATTTGAAGTTTAGTTTTATTATTCACTATATACATATAAATATTTATGAATTTTGTTTTGATATTTTTTTGTTATATGTCATAAATCTTAATTTGCTACATTTTTTTAGAAAAAAATCTAAACTATTTTTGATATTTTATATGTCAAACGAAAATAAAATATATTAAAAACTAAAGTTAATAAATTTTCTAAATGTTTATAAACATATAATATATACATATCCAAATTATTTTTTTATATTTTATAAAAGATTAGAAATTACTTGACTTTATTTTTATATATTTATTTTCATAAAAAATAGAAATTACTTAACTTTATTTTTATATATAATAAAATTAATTTTTTTATTAACCCGCCGTTCATCCAGTTCAGAAATTCGGGTTTGTCCGTTTGTGTATCTGAAAGAATTGGATCTCGTGTATTTTTTGATTAAACTTTTTTTGAAACTGGTTTTCTTAAAATAAATGCAGAGAAAATAAAAAGATACAAGCATAGCTAGTGTTTTTTAGGCAATGCCCAATTGAAACCCAAGTGAAAATACCCATAGTAGTAGAAACCCCAATAACATAGAAGCCTAGATGAAGAAAAATAAAAGCCCAGATGACAAATAGGAGAGGAAGACGGAGAGTTCGAGATAGTTGGAGATGGTTAGTGACGAGTCTCTGTGAGAACCATCGAGATGAGAGAGCCCACGTGGTGATCGGTGATTCTTAGCCAAGCCAGAGTTGCATCAACTTTGAAGTGAAGGCAGGATTGCTTTCTCTAAAGCTTTGAATCTTGTTTCTTATCTGCCTATCAATGATCAAAAGGAGAGTATCAACTGATCGGAAAGTGTTTTGATGCAGCCGTGTGTTTCTCTCATTCCATATCAAGTAGATGGTCGCCTGCCAAACTAGAAGAATCAGAGTGCGAGAAGGTCGTGGATAGGGGAGAGAAAGCATCTGATCAATCGCCTGGTCCCAGCTCCGTAGAGGTGCCATGAAGCCGCACTTTGAGGAGGCGAGCGACCATAGCTGAAATGAGAAATTGCATTGCCAGTAGAGATGATTTCTGGATTCTGGCAGAGCATTGCATAGTAAGCAGATAGGTTGCACTTGAAGCCCCCAACTAAGCAGCCTATCCCTCGTGGGAAGTCTATTCCTTAGAGCAAGCCAACAGTGAAAACCATGGCGTGGAATCCCTCTTGATGGCCAAGCAATCGAAGCCCATTTGACTGTATCCACCTCGCCACACAAGTAAGTATACACCTCTCATGCCTTGAATCTAGAGCGGACTTTACCATCAATCACCCATTCATAATAGTCATCCTGTGTGTTCAGGGCGATTGTTGTTAGATGCACCATAAGGCTCAGGTGAGCATCAGATCGCGCCGACGGGATGGTCCACGAGCCATTGCAGTAGAGAGAAGCAATGGACGCCTTTAACGGGATGCCTAGTCGGGTGGTTGATCCATTGAGATAGGTATCTAGACAACCGAAGGGACTCCAATTGTCAGTCCAGAACCTAACCGTCCTCCCATTCTGCACACATAAACGAATCAGAGGGTAAGCCGCATTTTTTAGCTTTAGCAGTTTATTTACAAGCCACGAGTTTGACGGTTTTGGCTTTGTAATCCAGTAATTCTCCACTTCTCCTTGCAGTATGACTTCTTTGAACCAACAAACCCAGACAGACTGAGGCCTAAAGAACAGCATCCAAATGAGGCGAAGAGTACATGCTCGGTTCCAGATATAGAGGTCCTTTACTCCAAGACCTCCTTGCTCCGTTGTAAGCACCACAGTTTCCCAAGCCACCCTTGCACTATTCCTACTCTCCAAGTCACCCTTCCATAGAAAGGTACTACACATTGTGTTTATTTTTGCAATGCAAGCTTTGGGAAGAATAAATGCCGAGCACCAAAATGTAGTAATGCCTGATATCACTGTCTTAATCAGAAGTAGTCTGCCCGAGAAGGAGAGTGTTTTGACTGACCATGATGTGAACTTTGCCTTTATTTGTTGCAGTAGGGTATCACAGCCAAGGAGCGATAGCTTTTTAGAGTTTAAGGGCACTCCAAGATACCTAACAGGCAAGCTCCCGTTTGACATTCCCGTAGAGGCTTGTATTGTGCTTATCTCTTCCTGCGATAGGCCAGAAGCAAAGAAGCTCGTCTTTTGATTACTCATAGCCAGACCGGAGCGATTCTCAAAGTCACGTAGCACTTGCAACACACACTGAACATATTCGATGGATCCATTAGTGAAGATAAGGAGGTCATCAGCAAAAGAGAGGTGGGTGAGCTTGATTTTGGAGCATTTCGCGTGATAACCCATTCTACCTTGAGCAGCGGCTTCGTTTAACATATGAGAGAGGCAGTTCATCGCAATAACAAAAAGGTATGGGGATAGGGGATCACCCTGTCTCAGTCCTCGCTTTCCTTTGAAATAACCATTTACCATCCCGTTGTACCCTATCATGAAGTTTGGTGTGCATATGCAGGCTCGAAGGCGTGATAGGAACTGGTCAGGGAGGCCCATTCCTCGGAGGCAGGAGAAGAGAAAGTCCCATGATAAAGTGTCGAACGCTTTCGCAATATCCACTTTAATGGTAATCCTCTTACTGCCTTTGTTTTTATGATATCCATTTATGAGCTCTCCTGCTAGTGTTGTATTCTCAGTGAGGATTCTCCCTTTCACAAATGCTGTTTGGTTAGGCAATTTTTTGATTAAACTGAATGTTAATTTTTATTCGTTTGTGTATAGAAGTCGGTCCTTTAATTCTTGCACAGACTTAATAGCCAAAAACAGCCAAAAAGAAAAAACCAAAATCTTTAACATTTGATAATGCATAGTGTGTGTTCTATAAGTGCCCCCAGATTATCAATCAAAATAAAGAAATTTTGTCGGGAAAAAGATTGCCGAAAAATAAAAAATGGGCAAAGATCTATAAAATTCATTTGTTTCTAGAGCCCATATCTCTACATCAAACAAAATAAGCCCAATAACATAACTTTCAATTGATTAATGGATTAAAGGCCCTGATTAAGAAATTAAGAATTATACTGATACAGTAATGGGCCTCCGATTTTGGCAGTTATTTTAATTTTTTAAAAAGTGTATTCATCGCAATTATAAAATTTAAAAGGTGGATACAACTTTTATCAATAGTGCAAGCTGCAGAATTAATAGAATAGATTCAAAACAGTATATTCTCCTATTTAACCTTAACATGTACCTAGAAATGCATCACTCAGTCAAGTTGAAACCTAACATATATATGTATTATTTTTAATTTATATTCCTAATTTTTACAATCCACAAATATATTCATATAAACAAACAACTAAATAAATTAAATATATTAATCAAAAATAACAACATATAAATTTAAAAATGTTTTGTGTAGACATGTCATATAAAACAATGTGTAACATGGTAAATGTTACATATATAGTATGTTAGTGTATATAAATTAAAGATTTTATTTAGAAAAATGACACCCGCGCGGGCGCGCAGATCAAAATCTAATTTAATATTATTCTTGTTTATATTTTTCTAAAAAAAACTCCTAAGACCGATTAGTTTTGATAAACTAATATTAACATAGAACTGGCTCTGGAGGACCTACTAGCACAAATACTAGGATCAGGGGGTATAGTAAGAACATCTACATCCACAAAATATGTATAAAAATAAAAATTTACTAAAAACTATGGACCATCATGATTTGTTTTGTTATATATGTATAATATATTAGTATACCAAATTATAATGTTTAGTAAAATAAGTTATAAATAGTATTTTGCGTTTATATATCTAAATTATTAAAAAGTGTAATTTCATATTTGTTTTAAAATATTTATATGTAGATTTAGATTTAAGATTTAAATATTAAATGATATGGTTTATTTGTGGATGATGATTTATTATCACAAAAAGAGATATAATTAAGAGATGATATTAGGTCAAATAAAAAGAAAATTAAAAATTGTGAATTTTATATAAATTTCTGAAATGAATGATGAGTGTTAGTTTTTTTTGATGCAATAGTTGCTTATTTGGCTTTACGAGAAAAGAGAAATGTCCATTATATATATTGATATTAGGATATCATCTATTCATGACTTAAAAACAGATAATTTTTTTATAGAGATGATTTCTTTAGTTCTCAATTATATGTATCCATTTGAATTGTTATGTTTTCACAAAACCACCTATGAAAAAATGATTGAACTTTTAAATTTTTAGCTTCAGTTAATATAACTCTTTTTCAATTTTAAATTTAGTTAGATGTAAACTACGAAAAGTTATTTTTCTCCTAATTACCAAATTGTTAATTCATATGAGCTTCATTAAATGCTAAACAAAGAGTCTAAAATAAAGAGAATGTTATGAATCATGAAGTGAATGGTCCATAACCAAGACCATACAAGTTCAAGACTAGAGTCAATTGGAGGTTTACATCAAGCCACATGGAAGACCCATTCAACCTTAGTCTTTATGACTTTGACCATGTCATTATGTAGAGTATCTTTGTAATCAATTCTCCCTTTGACTCCACCTTGTATGAACCACTATATATATAGTGGTGTAAGGAATAAGAAATAATACAACACATTCTCACAAACCTTCTCTCAAATCTTAACACGTTATCAGCACGAAGCTGTCTCCACCTGAGCAAGCTCTTCTCCGGCGACCTCCTCTCCTCCGGCGCTCAGCCTTGTTTTCTGCCGGCCAGTCTTCACAGCCCCTCGCCGACCACTTCTCCACCTCTCTCCACCATCTACGGATCATCCTCCTCTCTCTCTTAAGGTGGTCCATTCAGAATCCTTGTAGTGAAAAGGTAAAATAATCTAACCCTAAAATCTAAGAACACCACATATCTGAATTTTGATTATAAAGATCTATATGAATCTGAAAACTTATAAAACAATAGAAATCTATAGATATTATAAAAGTGAAAAATCTGTAGATCTAAAATCATCTCAAATATTAATCTTGAATCCAATGATCTATATGAATCATGATTCTAAGAACCTTTTGAATCATAAACAAAAATTATTGAAAGATTGCAATTCCCCTTAGCTAAAAGCCATTCATAAAATCGGCAGCTCCTCTCTCCTTTTGTCATCCATGAATCCGGATTTGATGAAAGATTAAAAACCCATGATTCAATCCTTTGATTGGCCTTATTACCAGATGTGAAAACATGAATGTATAATCTGGCTTAATCAAAAACCCCATCAAAATCCTCAAACCAAACTGATGTGATGTTTGCCAAATAAAATCGGTCATTACACACATCAAACTCTTTCTCTTGCTTGGTTTCACAACCAGCAAAATCCAATATCCAAAATTCAAAAACAATCATGATCACCCTAAAACCAAAAATCTTTTTTGATCCTTTGTGATCAGTCAAAATCAGAATAAATGAAATATTAAAACTCATAAATGAAAATCTTTGACCATTGATGTCTGATTTTGAAACTGATTTTTTTTTTGAAAAACTTTTATGATTGTTTAAATGAAAATCTTTGACTAAAGTAAATATTTATTTTCAAATATTATAAACTATAATCTAGTTTTTAAAATTAGTATATCATATAATAAATTTTAAATACTAGTTTTGAAAACATTTGATTATAAAGTGATCATTTGATCACATAGTTATTATTAATCAACCTTGAAATCGATTTTTTTAAATATGTGTTTGGTAAAATTTATTTTGATATAAAACCAACCTTGAAATCGATTTTTATGATTGAATTTTATTAGTGATGATTGAAAAATATAAAAAAATTCAAACATTCAAAATCCTCATTGATCATGCCTCCATGAATTGATCATCTTATTATGAATCCTTATCCCTTTATGGATTATTTGATTCAGATGTCGAAAATCAACAATCTTGAGTATGCTGCCCTCAATCTCTCCGGAGACAATTACCTTCGATGGGCACTTGACACCAAGATCATCTTGAAATCCAAAAAACTTGGTGCTTGTATCACTGATGGCAATGAGTCATCTGAGAAGGATAGATACAGTGCGATCTTAATCATACGCCATCACCTTGTTGAAAGTATCAAAGACCAATACCTCACTATTGAGAATCCTCTGGAACTTTGGACATAACTGAAATCCAGATATGATCACCAGAGGACGGTGCTCTTACCAAAGGCCCTATATGATTGGAGGAACCTAAGGATCCAAGACTTTAAGTCTGTGGATGAGTATAACTCGCTCTATTCAAGATAGTCTCAAAGTTGAAACTGTGTGGAGAGACTTTCACTGATGCTGACATGTTAGAGAAGACATTCTCTACATTCCACACAAGCAATGTTTTGCTTCAGCAACAATACCGAGAAAAGGGTTTCTCCACCTATGCAAATTTGATCTCTTGTTTGTTGCTAGCTGAGCAAAACAATGTGTTACTCATGAGGAATAGTGAGATGAGGCCTCCTGGTGCTAAGGCATTATCTGAGGCACATGCGGCCATAGATCCGGGAGTGAGGACAAATTAATCATCACTATATATAGTGGTTCATAAATGTGCTTCTCTGTGGAGTCAATCTGCTTGAGTCTACGCATGCCAATCTGCTGCATGAACTTCCTGAATGTGCTGGTAGGCAATGACTTATGAACCACTATATATAGTGATGATCTATTTGTCCTCACTCCCGGCTCTAGGCCGCATGTGCCTCAGATAATGCCTTAGCACCAGGAGGCCTCATCTCACTATTCCTCATGAGTAACTCATTGTTTTGCTCAGCTAGCAACAAACAAGAGATCAAATTTGCATAGGTGGAGAAATCCTTTTCTCGGTATTGTTGCTGAAGCAAAACATTGCTTGTGTGGAATGTAGAGAATGTCTTCTCTAACATGTCAGCATCAGTGAAAGTCTCTCCACACAGTTTCAACTTTGAGACTATCTTGAATAGAGCGAGTTATACTCATCCACAGACTTAAAGTCTTGGATCCTTAGGTTCCTCCAATCATATAGGACCTTTGGTAAGAGCACCGTCCTCTGGTGATCATATCTGGATTTCAGTTCTGTCCAAAGTTCCAGAGGATTCTCAATAGTGAGGTATTGGTCTTTGAGACTTTCAGCAAGGTGATGGCGTATGATAAGATCGCACTGTATCTATCCTTCTCAGATGACTCATTGCCATCAGTGATACAAGCACCAAGGTTTTTGGATTTTAAGATGCTCTTGGTGTCAAGTGCCCATTGAAGGTAATTGTCTCCAGAGAGATTGAGGGCAGCATACTCAAGATTGTTGATTTTCGACATCTGAATCAAATAATCCATAAAGGGATAATGATTCATAATAAGATGATCAATTCATGGATGCATGATCAATGGGGATTTTGAATGTTTGAAATGTTTTATATTTTTCAATCATCACTAATAAAATTCAATCATAAAAATCGATTTCAAGGTTGATTAATAATAACTATGTGATCAAATGATCACTTTATAATCAAATGTTTTCAAAACTAGTATTTAAAATTTATTATATGATATACTAATTTTAAAAACTATATTATAGTTTATAATATTTGAAATAAATATTTACTTTAGTCAAAAATTTTCATTTAAACAATCATAAAAGTTTTTCAAAAAAAAAATTTCAGTTTCAAAATCAGACATAAATGGTCAAAGATTTTCATTTATGGGTTTTAATATTTCATTTATTCTGATTTTGACTGATCACAAAGGATCAAAAACGATTTTTGGCTTTAGGGTGATCATGATTGTTTTTGAATTTTGATATTGGATTTTGCTGGTTGTGAAACCAAGCAAGAGAAAGAGTTTGATGTGTGTAATGGCCGATTTTATTTGGCAAACATCACATCAGTTTGGTTTGAGAATTTTGATGGGTTTTTGATTAAGCCAGAGTATACATTCATGTTTTCACATCTGGTAATAAGGCCAATCAAAGGATTGAATCATGGGTTTTTAATCTTTTATCAAATCCGGATTCATGGATGACAACAGGAGAGAGGAGAGAGGAGCAGCCGATTATATGAATGGCTTTTAGCTAAGGGGATTTGCAATCTTTCAATAATTTTTGTTTATGATTCAAAAGGTTTTTAGAATCATGATTCATATAGATCATGGATTCAAGATTAATATTTGAGATGATTTTAGATCTACAGATTTTTCACTTTTATAATATCTATAGATTTCTATTGTTTTATAAGTTTTAGGATTCATATAAAATTCAGATTCATATAGATCTTTATAATCAAAATTCAGATATGTGGTGTTCTTAGATTTTAGGGTTAGATTATTTTACTTTTTCACCACTAGGATTCTGAATGGACCACCTTAAGAGAGAGAGGAGGATGATCCACGGATGGTGGAGAGAGGTGGAGAAGTGGCCGGCGAGGGGCTGTGAAGACTGGCCGGCAGAAAACAAGGCTGAGCGCCGGAGGGGCTGTCCGGAGGAGAGGAGGTCGCCGGAGGATAGCTTGCTCAGGTGGAGAGAGTTTCGTGCTGATAACGTGTTAAGATTTGAGAGAAGGTTTGTGAGAATGTGTTGTATTATTTCTTATTGCTTACACCACTATATATAGTGGTTCATACAAGGTGGAATCAAAGGGAGAATTGATTACAAAGATACTCTACAGTCTACATAATGACATGGCCAAACTCATAAAAACTAAGGTTGAATGGGTCTTCCATGTGGCTTGATGTAAACCTCCAATAGACTCTAGTCTTGAACTTGTATGGTCTTGGTTATGGACCATCCACTTCATGATTCATAACACAATTATTATTTTTAAGAATGATATTGTGAATATGATGATATGATGGTAATGTTATGTTATGTTAATTCTGATTTGTTCTTGTAAAACTATCTATTTAATTTTTAAAATGAGTAATGAATACTATTGGAAAATAAAAATACATAAACTATTCTTATTATAAAAATTATGAAAAGAATTTATAATTAAATCTTAATCCGTTTGAATAAGATTTACACACTAGTGTATTATACTTTTGATAGATGTTATGTCTTAACTATATTTATTTTTTTGAAACTATCTTAACTATTGTTGTTAATTTAATTACAAGGAATTACTATTGTTGTTAATTTAACTATTTGAATTAACAACAATAGTATAAACAGGTTACAAGGAATTACATTATAGTAGTCTAACTAGACTACTGCTGAAATATTCACCATAATACTGGAAAATAGACTAAATTCAATTATGATGAACTAATATATATGTATTGGTACATAAATATGTAATAAACTAGGATCGGCATGCCCGTAAAATTAACAAATAATTAAAGTAGTTAGAGTAAATGATTAATATAAATGGTTATTATTTTAAAATATACTATTATTTAAATTTTGTACATGCTATTGTATTTGAAAACTAAATAAATCATGTTATCTGAAAAATTAGTTATAATTTTTTAAAATGAATATACTTGTTATTTTTTAAAATATGGTTTTTCATGTTAAAAGGTTTAAGATGATTTCGAGAAACTTAAATTTGATCTAAACCAAATTCAGTTTTAAATATGTTACTTTATTTTCTTTCTATTAATTCTATTATTTATTTCCACAATATAAGGTTTTGTTATCTCAATATCTTTTTCAAATATTAAAATTTAATAAATCATATTATTCAAATTTTAATTGTAAGTACAGATTTTATAAAGTCAATTTTAAATCTATGTAACACAATTTTCTATTTTAAATAGTGTTATATAAAAAAATAAAGTAATGAGGAGGACTAACACACCAAAAGAGACTATAGCATATATATGAATATTGACCTATTTGTGTTTATATATTATAATAATATAATTTTGGTTTGAAAAATTTAATTATAATATTGTAATATTGGTTTGAAAATTTTAAATTATTTGCTGAAAGTAAATATTTATTGCAAGTTATAAAATGTATGTTTTTATTTAATTTTGTAATATCTTGAAAATATTACAGATTATGAGATTCTGAGGAGATGTTTAATATTTTCATGGAAATATATTTGTACCCGTGAAAGAGCTAGTTGAGTATAAAAATGAATGCTCCAATGTTGAGTCATCATCAAACTACTTCATTTCAATGGAGGTAAGTAGAGTAGGACTGGACATTTTATCCGTTAAAACTGGTTCGATTCATTATTCATCCGAAAGTTCTGGATATCCATCTGCAAACTTTCGAAGCAAAAAAAATACTAAAAATTAATATCCGTTAAAATCAAAGAAAATCACAAATATTAAAATTTTGGAAAGCGGATATCCGATACGATCCGACAATAAATAAATACATGTATATCTTAATTATAGTTAAAGTTTTAAATGTATAAAACTATATAACTATTATTCTAACATATGATTTGACAAATTATATTCACATTATTAATTATATAAAAGTATTACATAAAAGGAAGAGAAAAAAATTACGAGAATTATAACTTTTTCTTAAATTTTTTGTTATTATAATCGTTAACTAAATTAAAAAAGTTACAAAATGTGTAGATTCACTAATTCTTTTAATTTTTATCTTATATATCATGCAAAAAAAATATTTTACAAAACAATTTTATATCGAATTTTTAAGATTATTTGTATTAATCACAACAGATGAGATATTCGTAAGTATTCATAAATATCCGCAAATATTTAATTAATTTTTGGATATCCATTTTTCCGAATATCTGTATTTTCTCCGAAAGGAAAAAAATCGAAAAATTAGATATCCATAGCATATAAAACAAATCATAAATACCTTTAAAAATCCGGATATGCTATCCATTGCCTAGGCCTAAACTAGAATATATGTTTTGCGACATCTTTGCTTTATAAGCTAGCTCCACATCCTCCAGCTCCCATACGCATAAACATGTTTTTCGGAGATTTTTCTACATTTGCAAACTAAAACTCCAATCTACCCACTTAGTTTTTGAAAAACTTGGTTGTAAGTTGTATCTTTGATTATCGTAGCCTAGGCTTCGATGATGATTGTGATTCAAAATCATCATAAAAGATGGGAATACAAACAAAAGAATCGAATTTTAGCCTATCCAATCCTACCTTGGGCTCGATCACATGGAGAAGCTAAGTTAAAACAATACATGAAGATTCAGCCACAGAGTTGTCGGCAACAACAGACTCTGATTTACTCTCCACTTCTTTGAAGCACTGTAGTTTGCAGATTATGAAAAAGATGTAGAAACCTTGTTAAGTTTAGCCGGCTTTGTATTCTCTTTCGATCTCTCCACCAGTAGAGACGATCTGGATCATCCCTTCTTATAAATGAGGTAAGGAAATATAATACTCCCTTCGTATTTTACTTCATATCTGACAGGGAATATGAAATTGATGATATTCACAAGGTATCTCTTGGATTAACGTAAACCCAGATTGTAAATTGATATTCTCTATAAATTAGCAATGCAAGATTGTCGTGCTCACGTTGTCTTATTAAACCCAGGAAATTTCAGTATTTTCACAATGCCGTTGCCCTTATATTACCGAATACTATGGTTCTTACCTCCACCAGACCAAGTTATGGATCATTATGGAATATATGGCTGGTGGTTCAGTCGCTGACCTGGTGTGTTATTTCACTTCTTTGCTGAGTTGAGATATATATAATTGTTTCTATGGTGATGCTAATTATAATCCTCTTGTAAACAATATTGCGAGTGTAGCTTCAACCAGGTCATCCATTGGATGAAATTTCAATTGCTTGTATTACGGGTGGTCTACTTCATGCTGTTGAATATCTCCACACTGAGGGGAAGATCCACAGAGATATCAAAGGTTTTCTCTGCTAAATATGTTTTTAAATCTTAATGACCTTTCTTGGTTCAACTGTGTTCTCATTGCTTATTACCTGACAATTTGTTTTCTTCCTGTTTCTGCAGCCGCTAATATTTTGTTGTCCGAGAATGGTGATGTCAAGGTATTCTCTACTTCTGAAACTTAATTCAATAAATTCTTGTATGTCCGAGTCGTTTAGTTGCACTGCTGATCTCCAACTTCATTCACGCGTATCAGGTCGCGGATTTTGGTGTGTCTGCACAATTAACCCGGACAATATCGAGGAGAAAGGTGCTTATATCTTATTATTCTAATGAAGCTCCTGGTTCTCTGTCGTGTCTCATTCACTTTTCTACCCTGTAGCTGTGGCTTTGTGCACTTTCTGTTAGACTAAGTCACACTGCACATTTTTCTTTGCATGCTATTCCATAGTCTTAATCATTCTAATGTTCGAACATTTTCAAAATTTTATCTTATAAGTTGATCTCTGAAAGCTTAAGGACAGCCTGTAAAGGAGTGTGCAATTTGCGGTACGGGCTTGGGACGACCTTTTGGAGACCACAGCCCGCGCGGACCTGACCCGCCGTGACCCGCAAAGAGATGAGCCCGCTGCGGTACGGGACGGGACGGGACGGATCAACCTGTTTGACATCTCTAATTGGGTTCCAGGTTTAAAAACTTGTATAGATGATTTAATTTTTGAATTAGAAGTAAAATTAAAATAATATCACAACTAGATGATAACCCGCGCCCTGCGCGGGATGAGTTTTCTCAAAAATGCTGTATTTAAATATTATAAATAACATATAGTTTATTACCAATAACTATTTTTACATTTGATTGGAGATGGACATTCGGGTACCATTTACTTCGGTTTTGTTCTGTTCGGTTGAAATCTTTGCCGATTCGGTTTGAATTTGGTTCGGATAACCCATTAAAATCATTTAAGAAATATTAAAGTTCATACATACTTTAAATGTTTCAAAATATAAAAATAAAAATAATATATAACATATAAATATCAATAATGTATGCCAAATACATAATATTAACATAAAATTGGTTTATCTTAAATATTTGAATAGGAAATCAATAGATATTCTAAATACTTTTGATGTCTTGAGTACCGTTTAGCTATTTTAAAATATGTATTTTTAACTAATTTTATATATTTCTAAGAATTTTGGACAACTTAAAAATATCTTATATATTTTGTATATTCTTCTAGATATTAAATTTAAAAATAAATAATATATATTTAAGTATATAAATCTGCTTCGAATATACACGATATCCGAATTTTTTTGGTTCAAATCGAATTTGGTTCGATTCTCCAGATACCAAAATTTTAATCTAACCAATTTTAGTTAAAGTTAAGTACTAATTCTTCGGATTGCATTTGGTTCAGTATTTTGGATTCAGATTTTTTGCCCAATCCTATATTTTTATTGTAACAAAATTTTAATCTACATGATGATGGTTTGCATTGATTTTGGGTATGCAACAATTTTTAAACCAAAACACATTATACTATGTATGTAGCCCATTTGGTTAAATATTAAAAAATGTTCTACGCTCATTTAAGGAAACCAGTGTGCTGAAATAAAAACGTTGCCATTTCAGATTATCAAAATCGACACTTTAAAGTTCAAATTACTCTCAATCGGTGTTGTGACGAAGAAACATGGATTAGAATTAGGAAATAAGTATTTTTCTGCAATCCATATTCTCGTTCCATATTCTCGCTAGATGATTCAATAGCTTCTAAATATATATTCAATGTATCCATCTCTTTTAAATTTTTTAAAAAATATTAATTAATAAATCACACATGCTAGAGTAATCAACTGTTTTTCAATTAATATATATATGGGATTAGAGTAATCACATAAATAAAACAATACTTCTTGTTTATTTACAATATTTTTATGGTAAATAAATCAAAATAATTATTATATTATTTTATATGGTATATAATTAAATTTCAATGAAATTGACATAGATATATAGTATATTTCAATATAAATATTTATTATCATATGATTTTATTAACATATGTATATTTCCTGTAACAATAAATTCAAACCATTAATTCCAAAATTTATCGAAATATTCATTATATATATATATATATATATATATATATATATATATAAACATAGTGTCTTCAGAGTGCTATTATATAAACATAGTGTCTTCATAATGCTATTAAAAAAATATATAAATATATATATATAAACATAGTGTGCTCAGAATGCTATTAAGAAAAATAACAAAAGACGTTAGTTTAGTATGATATATATAGTCACATAGGGATAAAGTTTAGTGTCAACCCCAAAAATTCATAAAGTTTTGTGTCAAACGAATATTCGCGAAAATACAACCCCAAAAATTCATAAAGTTTAGTTTATATAATTTATTATTTTGGAAAGTATTATATGCAGGAGAAAAAATTTAGAAAACATTGACTATTATATTTGACTATATAGTTAACCTGATCGAATATTTATGGAGACAAAATTAATTAATATATGATTTTGGAAAGTATTATATGAAAGGGAATAAAATATAGGATATTATTTAATGATACTTTCACTCCATCCAATATTATTTTGCAGTGTCAACAGTTATGTTGATTCCTTAATTAAAAAGTCAATGTGCTTAATTTAAGTGATTGCATGAAATTTATGGACTTCTTTTTGAAAGTATTGTACAATCAGTTATAACTTATAAGCCAACTAACGTAAAACTTAAGTATATATATGTTTAGACAAAAATATATATACAATATTATCTTGGCCAAAAACCCAACTAATGTTAATATTATATATATGTTTAGACATATGTTTATACAATATATTGGCCTAACCAAAAAACATGAACTTAATTAGGCTGATTTGAAAAGACATTTTACTTAATTATTTGGTCCATATTAGTTTTATAGACATTGTTAACAAATATATATGAGTTATGATCATTATTCATTGTATCAGAATTTGATAATGGGATATGAAATGGTTGTTATCAAAACGGGTTATTCATTAACAAAATGAATAACGCAATTGAAATGTTAAGTATGTAAAATTTATCGGAATGTTCATTATGGAAATAAAATGAAAACGATAATTATGGATGCTAATTAATATGGAAACGTAATTCATTCACGGTATACATATTTATAATGTATTTTCAATCATACAGAAAAAACGCTAAAGGAAAGAGGACACAACACTTTATATTCATTAATAATTTTTAAAAAATTTATTAAACCTTTTCTTTTCTTTTCTTATTTATTTAAAATCATTTTTCAGAACCTTTTATTCATTATAAAGAAATTTTGTATTACTAAAATACCATATAGAGTGTTGTCAGGTGAGAACGGGTAACTAATAGTTCCTTTACCTATAAAGTTTCATCAACCTATATTTATGATTTTATTTTCCTTATTACCGAATGAAAACCGCCGTTCAATGAATATTTAATAAAATTTGGTCTTAACTATATATTGTACGAAAATGTTAACTATGGAAACTGTATCGCTATGTTATATATGGAAAAAACAATTACGCTCATGATTGATTGAAATAATAAGTAAGGGATTGATTATGTGTATACTCTTAATAATACTAAACTTTGGACTGATTTATTAATGGCATATACATGTAATTTTTTCTAGTAATGTAAGGGTTTTTTCAAGATGGTTGTGAGAGTAAATGTGAACATGCCATCTAGGAAATGACATTATGTAAATAGCACATGAAGTGAATGTTATTTTTTTTAGAGCTTCTAAAATAATATATAGGAGATGTGACAAAGAGTTTTTATAATTATGGTAACTACAAACTAAGAATATGCCTCAAATATCAATCAAGAATCCGAGATTGGTGATACCGAATGTGACTATAATGTACAGTGAAACCTCTATAAATTAATACTCTATAAATTAATAATTTCTATAAATTAATAAATTTTGCCGGTCCCAAATTGGGCTAGTGTTAAATATAACACAAATCGATAAAATAATAATATTTTTAAAACTTCTATGTAAATATATAGTCCCCTTAAAATCATAAATTAATAATCTATCTATATATAATTTTTATATAAGTACAAGCTAAATATTATATTGTTGGTTTTATATTCACAATGAAAATTCTTTGTTTTTCTTAACATTTCAATATATTTTAATAATATTTGGTAAAATTATACCGAAAACCACTTAACAATTCTATGAAACATAAAAATATAAACAAATAAGATAATAAAAAAATATGAAAGTCAAATTTCTAAAATTTAAACAATGTACATACGGTAAAATAAAATATTTTTTTTTATAAATAAAAATAATTAAAAATAGAAAAAATCTAAATAAGGAAACTTTTGTAAATTAATATCTCTATAAATTAATAAAATTTCAAAGTCCCAACATTATTAATTTATAGAGGTTCTACTGTATTATGTTACGGAGGCCATATATTAGTTAATGTGGATTAGTAATCACGCATCAATATCATTATGCAAAAAAGGCAACAAAATAATACGCCTTCCTATAATTGGAATGAAGGAATCAAATTTTAACATAATTAAAAAAACATAATACATTGACCCTGAATTTATGTGTATTGCCGTAATTGATAAAGTTTCAATAAATTATGATAACCAAAAATACTCTGAATATGGAAGACTTGTCCGATTTAATCGTAGAGTAATCAATATTTAGAATCGTTTAAATAATCAATAATTGCATTTTTTGGAATAGGATTATGGTTGTATCATAAAAATAAAAAAATATAAAAATTACGATAAACATAAAATATAAAAATAAATATATAAATATATGTTTTCACGAAACGATGGATAAAATATAAATAAAATATAAAATATGACAACTACCACTATTATAAGTATGAGCATTATATTAACAATATATATATATATATATATATATATATATATATATATATATATATATATATGTTCTTGGAACAAAAATATATATATATGTTCTTTTGTTGCAACAAAAATATATATATTTTTTATGTTAGTATGAGCATTATAACTTCAGTTGAGAAAGAATACATCACCAAAATATCACCAAAATATAAAAGAAGTATACATAATGTTATTGTCTGTATAAACATAAACTATAAAACAGGCGTATAAAAGTGCCATTTTAATCACCAAAAATGGCATGAGAAGTAAACGTAAAGCACATCACGTAAGGCAATACACGTATTGTAACCACCGCATGATCATAAATAATATAACATAAAGCAATACACGTATTAATAACATTTATTCCCTATTCAATATAACATATGTCCATTAGAATGTCATGAGAAGTAAATACTCTAGGCAAGGATGGGCTTTTAAAAAAATGGTGTGAGGTTAAATGTGGAGATGCCACATAGGAAATGACACATATGTAATAAACACATGAGCAAAAGGTTACTTTGATTAGTGGTCTCCTCGAATAATAGTAAGGGGATTATAATGAGGTTATCAGAGATTGGATCATAAAATTTGGGGGCAAGAGAGGAGATGACTTCCCCAAAATAGAGAAAAGTGAGAAGATATAAGATGGTCTTTGAAGCTCGACCATGTTAGCATTGAGTTTCAAATTAAAACTTGATTTCTAAAACCAAATATAACTTGTTTTTGGTCTTAGTATTTTTGGTTCAGACTGGGCTTGAACCCGTGATCTTCGGTTCATAAGACCAACACTCTAATCAACTGAGTTACGATAACTTTAAAATAAAATTATGTGTTAACATAAAATGAAGAATTTATTAAGAGCAGTTGTTAAATGCTAATACTTATGTTTATGACGATTATGTACATCAGTAGCGATACGCAACCATTATTTGATTCATTTCATCTTTAATTTCCTCTCTTTGTTTTCTGCAATTGATGCTGTCGTTTTCATCACCTGCAGAATTGTTAATGACGGTTTCCATCACCGGCGGAGGTTCTATCACCTTCAACCCAAATAAAAAAAGCTTAGAGAAAGAAGAAGAGAAATGGGAATCGCAGAAAACAAAAAAAGAGAAGAATAATAAAATAAAAAAGCTAGATAGATTGGCATTTCTTTTTTAGTTATTATTATTATTATTATTATTATTATTATTATTATTATTATTATTTATTATTATTATTATTATTAATATTATTATGAGTAAATATGAATGACTTAATTTCGAATTAAAATAAATCAAAACAATATTACAATTAGAAATCGGGCCATAAGATATGGAGAAAGAGAGAAGAGATGACTCATCCAAGATAAAAAAAGTGAAAAGATCGGCGATGTTAGCATTGGGTTTTAGGTTTAAAACTTGATTTCTAAAATTAAATATAACTCCCTTTTGGTTCCGGCGGGTCTCGAACCCGCGACCTTCGGCTCATAAGACCAACGCTCTAACCAACTGAGCTACGGGACCTCTACAATAAAATTATGTGTTAACACAAAATGAAGAAATTATTAAGAGTAGTTGAATGCTAATACTTATGTTTATGGCAATTATGTACATTACTAGCAAGCCAATCATCAGTTTTTTAGTCTCATCTTTAATTTTCTCAAAAATTGATAAATTTCAGTCCCATGAGTGAGATTACAAGTGTACTCTAGTTTCTTTTGCAACAACAAGTAATAACATCCGCAATAGTAGTAGAAGAAGGATACAAAAAGGGTAGGATATGATAATATACCTGAGACACAAGAAACATAATATATAAGCTTTCAAACAAACATAATCACTGAAAAATCTCAGGAATTTAGCTAAAGTTTACACTCTCAAATCCATAACATGAGAGACAAAATAACAAAACATGCTATAGAACAAACTCAGCTCTTGTCACCAAACCTTTTTGAACTAAGACCAGCCAAACCAGTAATCCATAATATAAACCAGACCCTAAGAGAGTATGGGTAAACCAAATATGCTATGAAACATGTCCAAAGAGGATAAGTTGTGCGGAAGCTAGCAAAACCTCCCATCACCAGTAAAACTATAAGAATAACCAACACTTTCGATGAGAAGTTCCACGTTAGTCCTCTTAGGTTAACGATCACTAAGAACACCGAGAGACAGAGAATGTTATTCATTGTCACTCCACCACATAGATGTGACAAAACAAACACCATGAAGGAGGGCTATAGTAAGCTATAAAGAGATAGAAAGATGGCTCAGTTCATTAAACAAACAGACATGGGAGAAAGTTATGGAAGTTGTTCTGATCTTTTTGCGAGAGGCGAAGATGATGGCAGAGACAGCTTCACTTGAGTTGGTGGCTGAGGCAAAGCAATGAAAGAAATGAAGAAAGATGGGATCCATGTTGCTGCTAAGAAGCTATTAAATGTGTCCACTAAAGGATCAGCAAATGACTGCTCCTGAGAGTAGCAAAAAATCTTCTTTATTGGTGATCCATTTCGGGTCCGCAATCTCCCCTGATTCCTCATCATTCTCACCATTTTCATTATCTCACAACAGAGCATGCTCTCTCTTTGTTTGCTGCACAAGACACACAAAAAGTAAGTTCTAGAGAGAGTTTTAAATGAGGTATCTGTAACGCCCCGACCGCCTACGGTTAATAGGTCTTCCACGCCAGCTCACTCGTCATGTGGGTGGCCCGTTCCGTCTGACAGACAGTGCATTAATTTTTACAAAGGCTTGAAATCATTGTTTACTAACCCTGAAATCACCACATGACATTTCCCCGTGCTTTGATCTCACTCGCACGCTATCGCGAATAACTCTGGAGTTCTATACGGATGTTTGTTGGAAAATATAAGCGCACTTTGTTGATATAGGTATTCAAATCAATTGTCTTAAGTCTTTCCATATATCACAATTCGGGATGTTACAATTCACCTCCTCTCAAAAAATGCAACGTCCTCGTTGCGCCCACGACATGTCTCAAGACGCCTCTCGGGTCAGAAACCAGCTCAGATACCATTTGTAACTCCCCAACTGCCCACGACTAATGGGCCTCTTACGCCCGCTCACTCGGGCCGTGGGCTCCATCGCGTGTTACGGGTGGTGCATTAATTTTTCTAAAGGCTTAAAATCATTGTTTACTGATCCTATAATCGCCACATGACATTTCCCTGTGCTTTGAACTCACTCACACGCTGTGAACAGCTGTTGACTCACTAAGTCAACTGTTGACTCTAGAATTCTAAACGGATGTGTGCTAGAAAAAGTAAACGCACTTTGGTGACATAGATAACCAAATCAATTCTCTTAATCCTTTCCATATATCACAACTTGGGATGTTACAGTATCATCAACAATGTATCTCTCTTTCTTTCACATGGAAATGGTTAAGGTACTTCATTGTTCTAGTACCGACATCAGGAGCAGAAGGACAAGCATCTCCCATTGCCTGAATAAGCCAACGCTTAATCCCACATATAAACTCTTCATGATCAACTTTCTCATCAAGAGTCTTGTCAAAATCTTAGAGAACTTTTCCAACGCTTTGTCAAAATTTTGGAGAACTAATGTAACAACCTGTCCCGTGGGATCTGGACTGGTCCTGCAGAGCACTGCCCCATCTCTTCACTTGTAAACCCTGAGCTATCTTCAGGTAGGTTGTTGATGTCAATTGGTGACAACTTATCCTGTGAAATAGTTGTTATAGGGTGAGATCATGGGTTCGAGGAACGCTTAGCACACCAACAACATACCTTGAAAAAGCTTAAGATTTATATGTGAGGGGTTATAGTTGGTGCTTTTCAGGGCCAACCTAAATCCCATGGGCGGGTAGCTACAACTAATTTATTTATTTGCACATGTGCAGTTGTCAAACTTATAGAAGAAGAGACAACTAAAGTACAGATACGTGAACTTTGTTTTAAATTTTGAACCATGTAGTATCCATTTTAAATTAACAGTAATTATTTATTTATTTATTTATGATATTTAAGTATTTAAACGATAAATAAATGATAAATATTATGAAAATATATGCACTTTTAAACGATAAATAAAATTAATTTGATTTTACTTAATTATAATAAAAGATAATTATAGTTCAGTTGGAATTTGAAAGAATATATGTAACTCAATATACTCACAACATGAGTGGCTTGACTAATCCAACTTATATATAAAATTATATATTTAACTATAATAAGAATATATAGTTTTATAATAATAATTTATTTTATAAATGTAAACTTTTAGGATGACTCAAAACATATTTACAAATGAAAATAAAAGATTAACTAACAGTTACAGTTTAGTTCTTTTATAAAATTTATATATATGCATGATATTATAGAGTATTATCCTTATATTAATTTATGTAATTTGGAATCAGACATGTTAGTTTATTTTTTTATTTTATTCTAAGAACAATATATCTTAACTTACACATAATCTTCCTCAAATATATTTACATTTCTAAGACATCAACCAACATAAATGCAAATAAGAAAATAAATCATAATTTTAATATATTTAAAATAAAAAATATTATAGTTGAATTTAGAGAAATATATGCATTTCAATATATCCAAATGATAACTAAATCGACTGTAAAAACAAAACCGACCAGATATAACATATCTAAATTCATATGTCAAATTAAATTAATATAATATTATTAATATAAGCTATGCATACTAATTATAAATTAAAAGTAAATAAAAAATAATTAGTATAGTATATTTATTTTATAAATTTTGATACTCGTGCATGAATACGGGAAAATCACATCGTAAGAAAAAAACAGAGGGTTTAATTTTACTACTCCATTGACATTAGAAAAAAAAAACAGAAAGTATTCTTGATATACCGAAATAAACTATTTTTTCATGAAGTTATATGTACACTTGTCACAGTACAATGTCTACTGATTTGTTTCCATATCACATTCTAAATGCATCTTTTTGTCTAACTGTAAGCAAAATCTGGCATTTTACAGCCTGTGCAAGTCGTGTCTATGGACTAGAGTTTGGTTATGTTACAAAACATTGTATGGTCTTCTCTTCGGGAGAATAGTAGGAACAACACTTGTATGTTGGAGAATGATAGCAACAACAAAAAACAAATTATGCTGTACATTTTCTCCATTGTCACGTAGTAGCCAAGAAACTAAATTAAAAGATGCAGTTTTCTGACCATTCACACACACACACATATATGTGCACAAACAAAAAGAAAATATAAAATTTCAAGAAACTATGTTTTATTCTCTTCTTCTAAGGCTTCGATTGGTGACTAGTAGATGAATGGAAACCATGAATAAAATGAAAAATAAAATTTTATTTGAGGAATAGAAAAGAAATATGAATTTTTGTTCATTGTGTTTCTATCAAAATTGCTGAGAAAAAAATTTCTTTATAAATTCATGCTTCCATGAGGAATTTAGAGGACAAATGTGGAACATACCTCTCAATAATTTGACTGGATATTCAACTTAACTTGTATAAATTTTAAGGAACAATAAATTCATCTTAATTTTTTTTCTTCAATATGGTCACCAACTAGAGCCAAGTTTCCTTCATATTTTAACCCAATAGATTAGACTTTGCATACCTCATGATCTTCCCTTTGCATCATTTATGTGCATTATTTTTTTGCACAATTTTTTCACAAAAAAGGGACATGATCATTGTGAGTTACTGCTTCTTCCTTCTTCATTCCAACACTTTAATCATCTCAGTTGCTACACACGTATCAAGCCCAACATCTTCTTCTTGCTTTTTCTTCGCATCTTCTTCTTCATCATCATCTTCTGCTTGCAGCTACTTCTCATTCTTCGCAGCTTCTTCCTCTCTAATCATTTCAGCGGCTATCAAGAGAAGGATTAATAGTAACCAATATTTTCATACCCACTCCTCAAGCTCAGCAGCTTCTTCAGCATCATCATCATCTTTCTTAAAGAAAAATGAGTTTGTGTAACGAGAGTGAAAGAACCACCGAACTTTGAAGAACTTTGTTTATTTTGAAATTCAAAAAAAAACTATGAGTTGAGAGAGCGAGCAAGACTGTCTCCTCTTATAGCCTAATTGAGTTTGAATTAGGTAAAAAACGTATCGTAAATGTACTAAATAGTGAAAATAAAGTGAAAACATTTTTAAGATTCTATATGACAATAGAATCTTGAATGTATGAGGGATATCTGTTCTTTGACTTGCACATAGGAGAGGAGAGGAGACGTATATTTTTCTTGTGTGTCTCCTTTCACGTAAATGTACTAAATAGAATTTATTCAGGCTATGAATGAGATTACGAGTAAAATCTACTCTTTTCTTTTATTTGCAATATCCATGAATAAGAAAAGAATGAATAAAAGAATAGGAGAATAATATTATTGTAACATCCATGAATAACAACCATTGATTGTTTCAATCTCATCTCAGGCTATGAATGAGATTATAAGTAAAATTTGGCTATGAATGAGATGATCACAAGTAAAATTTATTCTTTCTTTTTTTCTTTGCAACATCGATGAATAAGAAAATAATGGATAAAAAGGTAGGAGAATAATATTACTGTACACCAATAGCCAACCATTAATTGTTTCGATCTCATCTCAGACTATGAATGAGACTACAAGTAAAATCTACTCTCTTTTTTTTCTTTCCAACATCCATGAATGGATAAAAGGGTAGGAAAATAATATTACTGTAACATCCATGAATAACAACCATTGACTGTTTCAATCTCATGATGAGATTCTCATCTCAGGTTAGGCTACGAATAAGATTACAAGTAAAATCTACTATATTTTTTTTTGTAACATCCATGAATAAGAAAAAAATGGTTAAAAAATAGGAGAATAATATTACTGTACACCAAAGAAATAAGAAAGATAATATATCTTTATTCTTTAATAGTGAGTATTTCAAACAACCATCATCACTGACAAATCTCAAGAACTAACTTTAAGTTATACACTCACAAATCCATAACATAAAGAGAGAAATAAAAGCAAAACACGCCAAGAACAAACTCAAGTCTTGTCACCAAATCTTTCGAACTACGACCAGCCAAACCAGTAATCAAGAATATAGACCAGACCCAAAGAGAATGGGTAAAGCAAGTAAGCTATGAAACATGTCCAAAGAGGATACGTTGTGCGGAAGCTAGCAAAACCTCCCATCACAAGACAAACTATGAGAATCACCAACACTTCTGATGAGAAGTTCCATGTTAACCCTCGAACGTAGACGATTGCTAAGAACACCGAGAGACACAAAATGTTGTTCATTGTCACTCCACCACATAGCTGCAAAACAAACACCATTAAAGAGGGTTTTAGTAAACTATAAAGAGATAGAAAGATGGCGCAGTTCATTGAAATAAACAGACCTCAGAGAATGTCAAGGAAGCTGTTCTGATCTTTTTGCGGGAGGCGAAGATGATGGCAGAGACTGCTTCACTTGAGTTGGTGGCTAAAGGCAAAGCGATGAAGGAGATGAAGAAAGATGGAATCCCAGTGGCTGCTGAGAAGTTGTTAACTGTGTCCACTAAAGGATCAGCAAACGCAGCTGCAATGGCTGCTCCTAAGAGTAGCAACAAAGCTGCTTTGATAGTGATCCATTTCGGGTCTGCAACCTCTCCTGATTCCTCATCATTCTCACCATTCTCATTATCTCCCAACAGAGCATGCTCTCTCTTTGTTTGCTGCACAAGACACAGACAAAGTTAGTTCAATAGAAGTTTTAAAATATGGTATCTGTCTCTCTCTTTCTCACCACATGGAAATGGTCAAGGTACTTCATGGTTCTAGGACCAGCATCAGGACCAGAAGGACCAGCAGCTCCCATTGCCTGAATAAGCCAACGCTTAATCCCACGGACAAACTCCTCTTGATCAACTTGCTCATCAAGAGTCTTGTCAAAATCTTGGAGAACTTTTCCAACAGCATCATCCTTGTCAAAATCTATATCTTCAAAGCTGATCCCAATGATAAGCGCCTTAAGCTCAGCTGCTGACAAGTGTCCGTCCTTGTTTGCATCAATCGTCTCAAACAACCTGATAAACAGAGTATCTTTTAGCACAAGGTAGAGGAGTCCTTATTAAATGCTCACTCTACCATGACTTACCTTCGAATGACATGTTCATCAGGCTGACCTTCATCATTAAGAAGCCTTCCCAAAGCATGTTGTTTCAAGTGCCTTAAGATTCCTGATATAACATGCTTGTGTTTTGCAAAAGCAAGCCGTCTCCTTTGGATCCACGGTTGGAAGACCTATATAGATAATCATCATACAATGGAAGAATAAATCTCATAAACACCAATGTAATGGAAGTTAAAGTCCTGAGGATATGATTTTTTTACCTGATATACGCAGTAAGAGATCAACATTAGAACCGAGAGGATAAGAGCAACCAACACAGCCAAATGTCTTCCAGAAGTTGAGTCCAACATCTGAGGAAGCTGGACAATGATGAACGGAATAACCGATATAGCCATGATTCTTGCAGCATAGCTGGTCCAAACATCAACAGTTACACCAGAATCTACAAACACACACAGTAAATAAATATAAATAAATAAAAAACACTTTCTGTTGGTTGTTACATAAGACACTTTATGGTTACCTTTAAGATGGAAGCCTTTGGTGTCTTGGTTGTTAACAGCAATGGTGTCACGAAGGTCACATTTGCCAACAACAGTGCAAGTTCCCCAGATGACAGTGAGAAGCATAACGGTGGAGCCAGCGAGCAAACCCATTCCAACAGAGACTTGGGTTTGTGCAGTGGCTGCGTCTCCAGAAAGTCCAGACACTGAAACAAAACACCAACACATACATAAAGATTCAAGACCCATCAGGACAAAAAGAGCAAAGATCAAAACTTTACAGTAAAAAAAGTTATATTAACACAAGAAAACATAAGTTTCATTTTTTTTTGTGACAATTCCATCTGTTACCATCAAATTATCATTGTCATTCACTATTTGATTCAAAGATTCACTTTTAAAAAAGAAATTCAGACAAGAATCTGTCTTTTTTCCGACATAACTCGCAAAGCAGAGGACTTGTCGGAATCTAATATCGAAAGTTCCAAACTTTCACAAAAAAAGGAAGAATATTTTACTGTACCCATGATCAGCATAGCGTCAGGAAGAGCTCCGAGCATGGGAAGAAACAAACCACCGACGATTCCAGGTCCCAAGATTTCGAGCAAAAGCTCACTTCCGGCGGAGAGATACGTCGCCGCCGTGAACATGAGAAACCCATAAACCAAGATCAAGAAAACGTTCCCAAGAGCTGTTTTAGTACACGGCATGAACCCATACGTCTGCTCACAAGCTTCCTCTTCGGCAGAGACCACAGTTTTGATGATCGATCTGGAGTTGACCAGAGGTTCGCCGGAGTTGACTCCATCGGAGACGAGATCAGTGGAAGATGGGTTTAGGGAGACGAATCTAGCATAAGCGGAGGAAGTGAAGAAGAGAAGGAAGAGGAGAGAGATCAGAGATCTGAATCTCATGATTGGTTTTCTGTTTTGATTGAGTAAAAAAAAGTCAAAGAGGAGGAGGACGTTAAAAGAGTGTATCTTATATACACATGTACATGTATGCTCTGTATGATTGGAGCTTTTATTGACTGAGGTAGATATACATCGTGTGGGGCAGTTCTTTTGTGGGAAGATGAAACAGAGCAGGGTTGTTTTACCATTTTAACCATAACGTTCCCTTTTACTTCTTTGATACCGAGGCGATTTTCAAGGAGATTGGCGATACTGAGTGCGACGGTTCTAGGGTTCGATCTCGATGGACTCGGCGGCTTCGCCGGACCTTCAAAACTCTCCGATGGTTGTCAAGGATGATCAGAGGGAGGTTCTGGGGACGGATTTACAGAAGATCGGGTTGGAAATAGATCAGATGAAAACGAAGGGGTCATCGATTGGTTCTGAGGGTTCATCGAAGGGGTCAGGAGAGGCAAAGGAGGAGCATACCGGTCTGATTGGTGGGAAGGAAGCTTCATGGGTGGAGGTAGCGCAGGAGAAGAAGGTGTTAAAGAAATATGATGCGGAGATATCAAGCAAAGATGGGGTTCACATGGTGGAGATTCCAAATGAGGTTCTGGAGAATCCTACGCCACTATGGGAAGACTTCATTGTTGGAAAGTTCTTGGATCTGGCTCCTCACGTAGCTAAGGTGCACATGGTTCTCAACAAAATATGGAAGTATGGCGACTCAGCTATGAAGGTGGATGTGTATGAGGAAAACCCTACTACTATGAGGTTTAAGGTTTCAAATCAGAAAGCCAGGGAGAAGATTCTGCGTCGTGGAATGTGGAACATTGCTGGAGTACCAATGATTGTCACGAAATGGACCCCGAGTTCAGTGGATGACAAGCAGGAGGATGAAGCAATCCCTATGTGGGTGCATCTGGAAAAGGTTCCTTTACATATGTACTCATGGAAAGGCATAAGCTTTCTCACTAGCACGGTTGGTGTTCTGGTAAAACTGCATCCAGAAACCATTGCTTGTACGAACCTTGAGGTGGCTAAGGTGTTTGTCAATGTAGATGTTTCAAAAACGTTGCCAAAGGAAATCAATTTTTCGAAGAATGGGAAGCAGTTTGTAGTAAAGTATTACTACCCATGGCTTCCGGCAAGATGTAATCACTGTGATAAGTGGGGGCATGGAGAAGCGGTCTGTGCAGTGAAGGCAAAAGGGAAGAAGAGGGCTGAGAGTACTCCAGTTGCGGTATCAAAATCACAGGATAAGAAAGAGGAGATTGGTAAAGAGGTGGAAACTGTTAATGTCTGTATTGATGAGGAAGTTGCTAAATCTCATGATGTTAAAAAGGGAGTAGCTAATGAAGAAGTCCCAAAGGTTTTACAAGAGGAGGATAAGTGTGAGGGTGTGAAGGATCCAAATGACTGGTCTCTTGTATCTCCGGGGAAAATAGGCAGACTCTCAGTTAGTTCAAGCCAGAAGGAGCAAGGAGTCTTAATATCTGCTTCTAAGTTTTCATTGCTGAGCACTGAAGAAGAAAAGGAAGTTGATAAAGAAGATGGTGAAATAATTTCTGAAGAGCAGATTCTGGATGTTGATGAAGTAGAAGAGGAGGAGCTGATAGATAGAAGCTTATTGGATCAGCAAATAAGAGAGGAGGTAAAAGTGGGTAGACGTGGTCGCAAGCCTAAAGCTCTGGATGCAAATCCAGTGAGCACTAGGACTAAGTCACAAAAACATTAACATGTCAAGCTTCTTCTGGAATGTACGTGGATTCAACAAAAATATTAAGCAATCTGCGGTACAAGAGTGGGTAAGAAGAAACAATATGCAATTTGGATGTATTTTGGAAACTAGGGTGAAGGAGAAAAAGGCTGAGAATATTTTGAAGAATGTGTTTAAAGATTGGTTCTACTTGACTAATTATGAGCACAGTCAAGGTGGGAGGATTTGGTTTGCTTGGAAGGATGAGGTTTGTGTGACTCCGGTGCTCAAGACGAATCAGCTTATCACTTGTTCTATTGGGTTACCAAATCAAGAAGAGTTTTTCTATACCAGTGTTTATGCTAGCAACTCGTTGGAGGAGAGAAAGGAGTTGTGGTCTGACCTTTGTCTTCACAAGGATTCTGTTTTATTCAAAAATAAAGCCTGGATTATTGTTGGTGACTTTAACGAGATTTTGGATGCAACTGAGAGTTCAAGTTTTGAGGATCAGGGAAGGCTTCCGTGTGGTATAAGGGATTTTCAGAAGATGGTATTGCACTGCAATCTTTCAGATATGGGTTATCAGGGGCCTTTATTCACATGGTGCAATAAGAGAGAGGAGGGGATAATCTGCAAAAAGCTTGATCGGGTTTTACTAAATGATGCTGCGTTACTAAGATTTCCAAGTGCTTACTCAGTGTTTGAAGCAGGTGGTTGCTCTGACCATATGAGGTGTAAAATCCAGATTCTTCCTCTTTATGAGAAGCTGCGAAGACCTTTTAAGTACGTAAATGCAATTGGTAGACTTCCAAGTTTTCTTCCTATGGTGAGAAACTATTGGGAATCTACTCAACAGCTTTTCCACTCCACTTCTGCGATGTATAGGTTCTCTAAGAAGTTAAAAATTCTTAAAGCTGCTATCAGAGTTTTGGGAAGAGAGCAGTTGGGTAATCTTACAAAAAAAGCTAAGGAAGCTCATTCTATTCTTTGTGAGAAGCAGGAGATCACATTGGCCAGACCAAGTAGTATTGCTATTCAAGAGGAAGCAGAGGCTTATGAGAGATGGTTGTATGTTGCTGAGCTTGAAGAAGATCATCTAAAGCAAAGAGCGAAGCTTCACTGGTTGGAGAAAGGTAACCAGAACAACAAGACCTTCCACAATGCTATAAGTTCTCGTCATGCTCAGAATACCATTCGTGAGATTCAGTGTCATGATGGCAGTATTGCTACTTCTCAGACAGAGATTAAAGCTGAGGCAGAGAGGTTTTTCTCAGAGTTTCTAAACCAGTCTCCGGATGATTATTTAGGCACTTCTACAGAAGAGTTGCAGGACTTAATGGAGTTTCGGTGTACAGAGGTTGACTGTCATATGCTTGAAGCTGAGGTTTCAGAGGAGGAGATTCGAAAGGTGTTATTTGCAATGCCTTCAAACAAATCACCTGGTCCTGACGGATACCCAAGTGAGTTTTTTAAAATTACTTGGCCCATTCTAGCTCATGATTTCACAGTTGCTGTTCAGTCTGTCTTCCGGTTTGGGTTTCTTCCCAAGGGTGTGAATTCAACAATTCTAGCTCTGGTCCCCAAGAAAGTAGACTCAATGGTGATGAGGGATTTCCGACCTATAGCCTGCTGTAATGTTCTTTATAAGGTGGTGTTTAAGATTCTTGCGAACAGGTTGAAGATGATTTTGCCTCGAGTGATTACTGCGAACCAGTCTGCTTTTATTAAAGGCAGGCTTCTTATGGAAAATGTACTTCTTGCTTTGGAACTTGTAAAGTATTATCACAAAGATGGTGTCTCTCCTAGATGTGTGATGAAGATTGACATATCAAAGGCATTCGACTCAGTGCAATGGAAGTTTGTGCTTCAGATTCTTGAGGCCTTGGGAGTTCCGGGTAAATTCATTCATTGGATCAATCTTTGTATCTCCACTCCGTCTTTTTCTGTTCAAGTTAACGGAGAACTAGCGGGTTACTTCCAGAGTGCTAGAGGATTGAGGCAGGGATGCTCCCTCTCTCCCTACCTGTTTGTTCTGTGTATGAATATCTTATCACATAAGATTGATAAAGGTATGAGGGAAGGGAAGTTTAATCTGCATCCTCGATGTAAAGCTCTCTCCTTAACCCATCTTTGCTTCGCTGATGATTTAATGGTTTTTGTGGAGGGCACAAAAAATTCGATTGAAGGAGCTTTAGCGGTGTTTGGTGAGTTTGCGAGTTGGTCGGATCTCAACATTAGCATCGAGAAGTCTACTGTTTTTATGGCGGGAGTAGCAGAAGAGGAGCGTAGTAGAATTTTGAGGAATTTTCCTTTTGCTGAGGGTAAGCTACCTGTTCGTTATTTGGGATTGCCTCTAATGACTAAAGTGATGTGTAAGCAAGATTATATTCCCCTGGTTGAGAGAGTTAGAGGCAAGATCAGTTCTTGGACCTGTAGGTTTCTATCTTATGCGGGTCGGCTTCAGTTGATTACTTCGGTGATTATGAGCATTGTGAATTTTTGGGCTTCAGTTTTTCGGCTTCCAAGTAAGTGTATCAAAGAAATTGAGCAACTTTGTGCTTCGTTTCTTTGGACTGGCCCTGCTCTAAAGTCTACAGGTGCGAAGGTAGCTTGGATTGATGTTACAAAACCAAGATGTGAAGGTGGGTTGGGGTTGAGGAGCTTGAAAGAAGTAAACAAAGTTTATGGTTTGAAGCTTATTTGGAGAGTTCTATCAGGTGATTCATTATGGGGTATATGGATAAAAAGCTACTTACTCAAGAAGAAGAGTTTTTGGGAAGTAAATTATAAAGACCATGTAGGATCTTGGATGTGGAAGAAGCTTCTGAAGTTGAGAGAAGTGGCTAAGCAGTTTTATATTAAGGAAGTGGGGAATGGTCGCCATACATCTTTTTGGTTTGATAAGTGGTCTGCAAAAGGGATGCTGTTTGATATTCTTGGAAACAGAGGCATTATTAATATGGGTGTGCGCAAGGAAGCTACTTTAGAGGATGCAGTAATGTGTGTTCGGAGGAGAAGAAAGCACAGAAATATTTTGCTTAATGAGATTGAAGAAGAGTTACGGTTGATAAAGGAGAAGTTGTCTTATAATGTGGAGGATGTTGATATGTGGAAAGGGAAGTCTGGTTATAAAAAGAAGTTTTCAACCCATGAAACTTGGAATCTGCTTAGAGAATCAAATAGCAACTGCACTTGGGCAAAAGGTGTTTGGTTTTCAAAGGCTACTCCTAAGTTTTCATTCATCACGTGGCTTGCTTTGTTAAATCGGCTGGCTACTATGGACAGAGTATCGAAATGGTCCTTGGGAGCTGACACAACCTGTGTTCTTTGTAAGAATGCTGTTGAATCCAGAAACCACTTGTTCTTTGATTGTGATTATTCTGGGCAGCTTTGGAAATCTCTCACTATGGGCATCCTTCTTACGGATCACTCTAAGAACTGGTCTGTTATTATTTCTCAAATTTCGGACAGTTCAAGAGGTGGGAAAAGCAGGTTTTGTATCAGATATTCTTTTCAGGCTGCTGTCTATGCGATTTGGAGGGAAAGAAATAGGGTGAAGCATGGTGAGAAGCCTGTGCATATTGCCATGCTGCAGAAACTGGTTGATAAAGGAGTAAGGAATAAGCTTAGTCTGATGAAAATGGTGAAAGGAGGAGCTATGGTGGATGGTCTGCATTACTGGTTTAGCACTAGAGTGTAACTAGGGGTGTCTTTGGTTGATTCTTGGTTGGAGGTTTGAAAAGGTTTAGTCCTCTTGCTATGGGATTCTTACTCTTTTTCCCCCATTAGAGTTTTGTCCCATTTGGGTTTTCTCTAATGAGGGTTTTAATGAGGAGAATCTCATAGCATTTCCAAGCTTGACTTGTTCCACATGGTCAAGCTTGAGGGGGATTTTGCTTTTGTTGAGATTAAGGGTTGGGTGTTTTTCAAATTTGAGTTGTTTTTGTTCTTTCTTGCTTGTTTTTCAAGTATTAAGTATGCACTAGTTTGTAAAAAAACTTTTTTGATGAATAAAATTTAACATTCATTCAAAAAAAAAAATACTTCTTTGATACCAAACAGAGCAGAGTAAGTTTTTTTAAATATGTTATATCTAAATATTTTAAAATATACATATTTTTTATCACTAATTTTTTTTAAAAAAAAGTTATTATAGATGATATGCCGATACCATTTGGTTCAGTTAGGTTTGGTTTGGATCTTTGCAGGTTTGATTCGAATCTTTACATGTTCGGTTTGGATTAGGTTCGGACAACCCATTTAATTTTTAAAAAATATTAAAGTTCATATATATTTTAAATTTCTCAAAATCTAAGAATAAAAACAATATGTAACATATTAATTTGAATAATGTATACCAAAACATTTAAACTTAATATAAAAATTGGTTTAGCTTATATATTTGGATAGATATATTTTCAGTATTTTTGATATTTTGAGTAACATTTAGCTATTTTAAATATATAATTTTTACTATTTTTATTTATTTCCAAGTAGTTTGGACAATTTAAAAACATCTTTTTATTTTGCATAATCTTTTAGATATTAAATTTAAAAATAATTAATATATTTAAATATATATATCTAGTTCGAATATACTCGAATACCCGAAATATTTTGGTCCGACTCGGGTTCGGTTCTGGTTTTCTAGACACCAAAATTTTGAACCTATTCGGATATCTAACCAATTAGATTAAAGTTTTGTATTACTTTTTTCGATTGGATTTGGTTCGGTTATTTGAATTCAGATTTTTGTCAACTATATATTTTTTATTGTAACCAAATTTTAAAGAAAATGATGATGGTTCATACTGATTTTGGGTATGCAACAATTTTTAAACCAAAACACTTTCTATTATGTATATGACTTATTTAGTTAATCAGTAAAATTGTTGAAGAACCATTAAAAATGATGAGCTGAACTAAAAAACTTTACCATTGAAATTTTCAATGTGAGACTTTTATCATTTTTAGTAATTTATAGTCGTTTTAGAAAAATTTGAAATATAACATATAAAAAAATTCTAAATATTTTTATTATATGTTTAACACTAATCTAAAATCAATATTTGACACTGCCATCAAGCTAGAAAAAAAGTATATTATTCAGTGTGATATTCTTCATCATTGTTATCTAACCAATGTATTTGTGTACTACAGACTATCCCCTAGACTATATTTGCGAAGTAATTTTGCCACATGTTCTCTTTACAATCGTTTTTACAAAAAAATTGTGACATGGCTATTAAGATTGATGACATATCATATGGTTAAATATGACATGAACAATTACATTTAATGCTGATATATGTTTTTGGAAATCTTTTTAAAATATGACAATAACTCATATATTACCTTTAATATTGATTTATATTTTGGGTAAACTTTGTAGAATATGATAATAACTCATAAATCACCACTAAAATAAATTTATTCAAATATGAAATTTTGAATTTCGAAATATTATATAATTTTACTTTTATAATTATACAATTTTTATTGTCTAAAATTTTCTAAATTTTCTGCATTTAAAAAAAAAATATAATTTTTTAATCGTAATATCATTAGTTTTTTTTTAGATATCTACAAATTATATAAATATTGTTTAGTTTTAATTTTTGATAACTATACAATTTTTATCCTCTAGACATTATTTACGAAGTGATTTGCCACATGTCCTCTTTACAATCGTTTTTACAAAAAATTGTGACATGGCTATTAAGATTGATGAGATGTCATATGGCTAAATATGACATGGAAAATTACATTTAATGATGATATATATTTTTGGAAATCTTTTTAAAATATGATAATAACTCATATATTACATTTAATATTGATTTATATTTTTGGTAAGCTTTGTAGAATATGGTAATAACTTATAAATTGTCACTAAAATAAATATATTCAAATATGACGTTTTGAATTTCAAAATATTATATAATTTTACATTTATAATTATACAATTTTATTATCTAAAATTTTCTAAATTTTCTGTATTTAAAAAATTATATTTTTTAATCGTAATATCATTAGTTTCTTTTAGATATCTACAAATTATATAATTATTGTTTAGAGTTTAATTTTTGATAACTATACAATTTTATCCCTTAGACATTATTTGCGAAGTGATTTGCCACATGTCATCTTTACAACCGTTTTTACAAAAAAAAGTGACATGGATATTAAGATTGATGACATGTCATATGGCTAAATATGACATGGAAAATTTCATTTAATGCTGATATATATTTTTGGAAATCTTTTTAAAATATGACAATAACTCATATATTACATTTAGTATTGATTTATATTTTTGGTAAACTTTGTAGAATATGGTAATAACTCATAAATCATCACTAAAATAAATATATTCAAATATGACATTTTGAATTTCGAAATATTATATAATTTTACTTTTATAATTATAAAATATTTATTATCTAAATTTTTCTAAATTTTTTAAAATATAATTTTTAAATATCATTAGTTTCTTTTAGATATCTACAAATTCTATAAATATTGTTTAGTTTAATTTTTGATAAATATACAATTTTATATGATTTTAGTAATTTCGTACAAGTTGATTTAATACACTTAACCAAAATAAATATATGATTTTTTGTCTAAGATTCTAACTTTATATATAAACATATATATTCTTAAATATAATTTAAAATAAAAAAATATTTTCTCTTAATTTTATGCTTAATTAAATGATATTTATATTAATTATTGGTCAAAAATAATAAAATATATTATATTAATAAATTACATCCCCTAGTCTATATTTGAGAAGTGATTTGCCACATGTTTTCTCTACAATCGTTTTCACAAAAACAATTGTGACGTGGCTATTAAGATTGATGACATGTCATATGTTTAAATATGACATGGACAATTACATTTAATGCTGATATATATTTTTGGAAATCTTTTTAGAATATAGCAATAACTCATATATTACATTTAATATTGATTTATATTTTTGGTAAACTTTGTAGAATATGGTAATAACTCATAAATCATCACTAAAATAAATATATTCAAATATGAAATTTTCAATTTCGAAATATTATATAATTTTACTTTTATAATTATAAAAATTTTATTATCTAAAATTTTCTAAATTTCTGAATTAAAAAAAAAATAAATCGTAATATCATTAGTTTCTTTTAGATATCTACAAATTATAGAAATATTATTTAGTTTTAATTTTTGATAACTATACAATTTTATATGATAGTAATTTTGTACAAGTTGATTTAATAAATTTAACCAAATGAAATAAATAATTTTTTATCTAAGATTTTGACTTTATATATATATATATATATTCTTAAATATAATTTAAAATAAAAAATATTTTCTTTTAATTTTATGCTTAATTAATAATATTTATATTAATTATTGGTCAAAATAATAAAATATGTAATATTAATAAATTACATTTTAAAATATAAAATTTAACTTTTAAAAAATTCATCACTACACATAGTGCAGGAAAACACCTAGATTAATAATTGTGACATGACTATTAAAATTGATGACATGTCTTATAGATTAATATGACCAGTACAATTATATTTAATGTTAATTTATATTTTTGGTAAACTTTTTAAAATATGGTAATAACTCATATATTACATTTATTGTCTATTTATATTTTTGGATTTTTTAGAAATATGGAAATAACTCATAAATCATCATTAAAATATATATATATATTCAATTATGACATTTCAAATTTTGAAATATCATTTAAATTAAAAATATTTCAAAAATATATACATATTTTTAGAAAATTAGAAAAATTAAATCACAAAATCAAATTAGATCGTAAAATCATTAGTTTCTTATATATATCTACAGATTTTATAAATATTGTTTAATTTTAATTTTTGAAAATTATGCAATTTTACATATTTATTTAATATATATAATTAAAATAAATAGATAGAAAAATCTACCTAAGATTATAATTTTAACACATTCTTAAATATAATTCAAAATAACCAAAATTGTTTTTATCTTAATTTTAATGTTCAGTTAAATCAAATTTATATTAAAATATTGATAAGAAAAAAGAAAGTTTATAATATTAATAAAAGTTAAATATAATTTATATTTATCTATTAGAAAATATTTTAAAATTCTTTTATTGCACATGGTGTAGGAAAACACCTAGTTTTTAAATATAAAATTTAACTTTTAAACAATTTATCACTGCACATGGTGCAAGAAAACATTTAGTATATATTAAAAAATAGATGCTCGCGGTCTGACGGGAATAGATAACAAGTATATTCAATTATGTTTCTTTTCAATTCAATTTTGTTTTCATTCAGAACTATGGTATAACCGGTAAAATATTAAACCAATATGATTTTGATATTGTATAATGGGCCATAGTTAAGGCTCGCAAGAGAATAAAGGCCGAATAATAATTGTATACAAACCTTGTATTAATAGAAGATGTCGTTACTATATATAAAATTGGTCGGTCAACTTATTCAGTGGCATGCAATGTAATTATTCTAGTAATCAAAATGTTTTTTTTCAAAAGATTCTTAGAGAAGCTGAGAGACGGGCACATCAGCATGGTACTATAAGTTACAACTTAAATAATGTTTTTCAAATATTCCCCCTGTTTCTAAATAATACATGTTTTAAGATTTTCACATTTTTTAATAAAACATATTAAAACTTACTTATTAGTGCATAGTTTTTTGTTATTTTATATTCTCTATATTTCTAAACCAATAAGATTTTAAGAAATGTAATTAATGTTTTTGAGATTCACAATTATTCATAATTAGTTGACAAAAATTACATTGAAAATATGAAAAATACATCTTTTTGAAACAAAAAATTTTCCTAGAACATACATCTTTTAGAAACAGAGGGAGTAATATATAAGGGATTCGTGATTATTTACCTGTTTGTTTTTTACTTATGTATACATAATTTATCAAACTTTTCTTTTGACAAAGAAAACAAACATAGTTTTTTTGTATTGTAAATAAGGAAACAAACATAGTTGTTCATTTGTTCATGTAATAATCTTATGGGGTAAATTTGGAGTTGACCTGGAAGACGGCAAGAGCGCGGCGGGCACTGAAGCTACATGGCAAGCTGACTGGTTGCGAGATTTACTAGAGAAAATCAATACTACATTTGAGAAGAATGTCGTCATAAGAAAATGTGTTGAGGATGGATTGAGTGAAAATCAGCATGACGAAACAAGGGAGTTTATTGGAGTTCATGAAGTGTGTGAAAATGAGTTCAAACTTAAAAGGGGTAATGTTGGGATAAGTTTGAAGTAGTTTGGAGAATAAGCTATTTATTTCCTACCGAGTTATGGAATAGGAAATTATCTATTTGTGTGATTCCTAATGAGTTTTAGAAAATTGTGAGTTCTATATAAAGAGATGCAACAACGTTGTTGCATAACTTATAAATTTGTGATTGAGAGAGATTGAGAGATTGAGAGCTTAAGGTTTTTGAGTGAGTTTTCCTTAAGAGATTAATAAGAGAATTATTCTTATTATCAAATATCTTATTCGTTGAATTCATCAAACCGAGATTCTATAAGATGATGCATATATTGAAGGCTTTTGTAGGTTTTTATATAATTTAACATATGTTTGATACAATTTTACCTTAGATATATATTTTAAATCAAAGTCTTGTTCAAGTGATCTATAATCTAACTGCACGTACTAGAGATGATTTCCACATGAGGGTAAGTAAGAATAGGATGTGTAATTTTCAAAAAGTGGCTACTTGTTTTTTGGTTTGTTTACACCACCAATTGGCTACTTGTTTGTAAATTCACTTTTCTACTTTTTCAGGTTTTCTTTTTTGATGCTTTTAAAAAGTCATAGTTTCTTCATTATTCTATTTAGTGATTTGATCTAAGCTACTGTTTTCTGTCATCTGAAAAAGTGTTAAAAGTCTGGTGAGATTTGTCTGTTTGTTAAATGTGTTTCTCTTTTTTGTAAGATGATTGGTTCGCAGAGATGGTAAAATGGAAGGGAGCAACTATTCATCCTAACAATGACCCGTAATTAACGGTCACATGTTATAGAATCATTTCGTGCAAACTGATATGCGTTAGTGATCCTTTCAAATGATATTCAGTTATAATCATTTACTATATATATAT
The DNA here is from genome assembly GCF_000801105.2 of Raphanus sativus. Taxonomy (NCBI): domain Eukaryota; kingdom Viridiplantae; phylum Streptophyta; class Magnoliopsida; order Brassicales; family Brassicaceae; genus Raphanus; species Raphanus sativus. The sequence goes on along the minus strand of NC_079518.1, from coordinate 25,936,495 downwards.
ATATATATATATATATATATATATATATATATATATATATATAGGTCTGGACATTTCGGGTATCGGTTTGGTTCGGTTCGGGTTTTGGATCTTTCGGATCAAAGAGTTTAGGAGCCGATAGGGTATTTCAAATTTTCGGTTCGGGTCGGGTCTTAGATAGTTGGATCCATTCGGATAACTAGAATTTATCGGTTCGGTTTTGGATCGGGTTCGGTTCAGATTTGATCTAAAAAATACTTAAAAATACAAAAAAAGATATCTGAAAATATTAATATAACCGAAACTATTTGAAATTTTATTTAAAATTTGTGTTTTTATTATATATAAAATGTGTATATATATATTAAAATTTGTGTTTTTATTATATATAAAATATTTTTATTGGTTGTCTCCTACTGGTTGTCCCTTTTGCTCTATAGACAAATAACACATCTTCGACTCTCTCTCGATTCATTTTATTTAATTTATATTATTAATTCGGGTATCCGTCGGGTTTCGGATTCGGGTCGGGTCGGTTCCAAGACCCGCGGGTCCTCTACAACAAGACCCGATAGGGCAATTTGGTCGGATCGGTTCCTACCCTGACCGGTTTTTCGGGTCGGTTTCGGGTCGGATCTTTGGGTCCGGGTAAAATGCCCAGGCCTATATATATAATGTATATTTTTCGGAACTTATATTATCATTTAATTAAGATATTGAATTCGATTGAATGCATGTTATTATTGTTTGGTCCTTACGAGAGATCTCTGCACTCAAGAACCGGTTCAATCTAGTTAGTTCCACGTTGTTGCAATTATATATGTATTTAACTCAATATGATTCAACGTATTTTACGTGTAATGTTTACTAAAACTAAAAGAATATTTTACTAAGAAATTGCATAAATCGCAATCAAACCACAAAAATATTATGTTCTTTCTTTTGGTTTATCTTTATAAAATTGATTATTATAATGTTCTTCCTTATTGTTTTTCTCTCATCTCCTTTTATACATGATAATCATGACTTTCTTCTTGCCCCAAAGAAAAGAACATCATCATCACATCAACAGAGGAATCTCATTATTTCAGGAGGTTCAGAAAGAAAAAAGATCACAAAAGAGTTCAAGATAAGAATCATATGTACAGAATCATGTCATACAAAACACACCAGTTAATAAGTGTAATTAAAAGAATTTTCAGCACTCTTGTCTGACATTACTAGCTACAGCTCGAGCCCAAAACTTGATCTGATCCTTCATTTCTTTCCTCGAATCCTTAGGAACCATAGGTGGTGTAGCTAATCCATGTGGCTCGACCAGTTGGTCATCATAACCTTTCAGCATTTGGATCTCTTTGGTTGTTTCTATACTGCTTACCGTTTTACGCAGCGTTTTGGGACTCGGGCTTCCTTGTTTGACCATAACAGTTTCTTCTGTTCTCAAATGTCTTGGTGGTCTCTGCCTTTGATTGCCTGAAACCTAGATCAAGAGTTCAACACTTAAACTTGACTTTCTTTTCAGATTTTCAAAAACCCATTTGCTTTTACATAAATAAGATATTTGCTTACCTTTGGAACATTTTGTGAGCTAGCGAGGGCTTCACGGATCAAGAACCCCATTCTTGAATCGGTTTCTTGATCTTCCAATTCATCATCTTCTTCTCTTCTCATGTTATTTGGCATCGTTTGAGTTCTTTGCAAACTAATCTTGTCAGAGCTACTACTACTGCCACCTTCTATTCTGTTTCTTACACTATTCCCTTTCTTCTTCTGCAAGAAAAGGTCACCCGTTGTCGTCGGTTCCAGAACCCTAACCTTCTCAGAGAACTGTCGCGTCAGCTTACTGATCATCTTCTTTGCCTCGTGATCCACTTTTCTTTTTTCTATCCGAGGCGGCAAAGAAGGTGCACGGACCAAACAACGGTCGGTGGAAGCTTCTTGAATCTTTCCTGGAGCAGAACAAGATCCAAATTTGGGAAGAACCACAGGTTCCTTTTGCTGCAAGAAAGATCCAGCTGGTATTGGTTGTTGAACTCTAATCTTTTCAGAGAACTGCTTCTTCTCGCCTTTTCTTCCATCTATAGAAGCTGCCCTGATCAAACATCTCCCTGTGGAGGCTTCTAAAGACTTCCTCTCATCCGAATCTCCCATTTTTTCAGGAGATGTCAAAGAAGAAGATGGGTAAGGATCTGAGTGACAATACCTTAAGACTCTCGGTGTCCTGGTAAGTAAGTTTTCAAAGAACCAGTAATCATCTAGAAGATCATCAATAATTGATTCACTTGAACTTAAGAGATCCATTTCCTTTTCAGACAAAGAGTATACAAAAGAAAAGAAAGACTAGAAAGTTGAGAGGATGGAGACAAGAGATGCTAAAAAGAGAGAAGTTGTGTGTTTATAACAAAGATATGGTCTTGTGATCTTCTTTTGTAGGTGTTTGTTTGTTCATATATGTGTTGTTAGTAAATATCCAATGTATTTTAAGCATCGATTCTGGAGATTACTTGGAAGTGCCCACATGGGCAGCCTTTCCTCAATTATTTTTGCAAATTTTATATTATTATCTATGTGGAGTGAATATTTTGGTTTTTGCATGGAATATTATAAGAATTTTCAGGTATAAGATAACGATGCATAGAATATTTACAAGTCTAGAGCAATAGAGACAAAAAAAAAAGAGAGACAAATAATCAAATGTAGTCTATTGAAATTCATGAGAAAGTAGAGGTACCTAAGTAGATAATTAAACAATTAATTTTGGCAGCAAGTAAGAATAAAAATGGTTCCACAAAGCTATGATTGCTTAAGAGATGACATAATAATTAATAACTGCCAGGACCTTCCTACAAGCCATGTGATTTCTCTTTTTTAACATATATTTTTGTCCATCCTCTAATTGAATACATCAGTGTATGCATGAATATAGTACAATTATAGAAGTTAATAATACAAATTAAAAATGTAAAACATGTATCTTGGAGGATAAATACAAAGACTTTGATATTTACAGTTTAATAATCAGCATAAAGAAATCAATAATCACGAGTTGTGGATCTCCGTCACAAAGCCGCAATGTTTATGTTTGCCTGACAAGTGGTTCAATTACTGATAAGAACGATTGTATGATATTTTATTTAATAACGTAAGCCTTCACAAAAAAAAAATTAATAAATGAATATATAGTGACATTGATTGTTTTGTGTTTGTATGTAATCACGTGGGTGTTAAAAAGTCGCGAGAGCAGATATAACATGTTCAATATTGTATCTCATGAGAAGTTCATTAGCCCACGTACGTACGTAGTTTAAGATACATTGATATTTGGTCAAATCTCTATTTTCCGTATTAAATTTTACCAAACGCCTAATCTTATGCGTATTGCTAAATCAAGCATTCGTTGATATCATTCTTCGTTCTTAAGAGATAGATCCAGAAATTGTGAAAGTGAAGAATGTTTCATAATAATCCTACTTGTAGGTATTATTAAAAAGACTAATAATAATAAGGAATCTAATCTTAAGCAGCAAATTGCGATGTACCATTATATAAGTAAAAAAAATGTTACGTTGACATCAAAATATTTCCAACAGCAAGCTTTTCTCATACCACTAGTAGAGATTTTTCTCTCTCTAGACTTTCAGCTATAGAAGCGTTTCTCCTTTATAGTTCAGTGAATTAGAAGCAGCAGGTCGGCCCGTCCGACCATAAGACGGGTGAAATGGTAACTTTAGGTCACATCTAAATGTTTTATTTTTTTAGGTCACATTATAGTTTTGATATTAGCTTAGCAAAATAATTCAATATAATTGGTAATAGATCAATGCGTAAGAGACTTAAATAATTACATTTCTGGGATTATTATTTTTTGTTTTCCTTTTGGTGTTAGAACATGAACAAAACTTGGGTTCACCCTCTATGGTGAACTCTCAAATTCACCTCAAGTCTTAGCACCAATCAAAATGCCATGTAGGATTAGTAAAAAAGGAAACAAAATAAAAAATAAAAAAAAGGAAAAGAGGTGAAAAAACGTCGATTAATTTTTTTAACCCCATCCATGGCTTCTTCTTCATCAATCACACAGAATATTCAAAGCTTTGTTTGTCAAATTAGTAAACCCAAAACACTAAACCTTAAATCATTGGATAGACCCTAAACATTAAACATCAAACCCTAAGCCCGTGGATAAACCCTAAACCATTGGGTAAACTCTAAACCTTTGGAATATCTCTTTACCCAAAGGTTTAGGGTTTACCCAAAGGTTTAGGGTTTAGTGTTTTGGGTTTAGATTTAGGATATAAGAACAGAAGATTGTAGATACCAATTTGACAAATAAAACTTTCAATATTCTGTGTAGATGATGAATAAATTTTCAATATTATGTGTAGGTGATGAAGAAGAAGTCATGGATGGCGTTAAAAAAAATTAGTCGACGTCTTTTTTACCTTTTTCCTTTTTTTTTTCTTTTTAATTTTATTTCCTTTTTAACTAATCCTATATGACACTTTGATTGGTGCTAAGACTTGAGGTGAATTTGAGAGTTCACCATAGGAGATGAACCCAAGTCTTGTTCGTTGAACAAATCTGTTTTTATTTTTGTATAAATGTTTTTGGTACTGCTTTTGTGGAAGTTTATGTCTCTTTAAATCTTTTCATAACTTTGTGTGCTAGAACTATATTTAAATTTTTTGCTTTATATGAAGCATTTTCATCTAACTTAATTAATTAAATATACTTATATTTATCTCTTTTTTGACACAATACTTTTATTTATATGTTAAACATATTATTATAGTTACATGTATACATATATATATATTTTGCTAAACAGTTACATATGTATATATATGGGTGTGTGGTTTCTTTTTTCTATCATTATCATGTAACTGAAAACCTACAGAAAAAAAATATAATTTTTGATTAGAATAAAAGTAAATAAAAGATATTAAATTGACCAAATATTAAGGTCACTATATTAAAATTGCTTTAGGCCACTGAATGGTTGGGGACGGCACTGACTAGAGGTTTAATATAATTTATTTTTTACTCACATAGTTTAATCTCTTCTATTCAAACAACAGTCATTAGAGGTTTTGGACCTTTTTGTTTAGTAAAACGTGAGCTGTTTTGGGCTTAATAATCGACATTAACTACTTGGAAGTAGAAATGATGTGCAACCAGTATAAAGGTCCCTGGGTTCAAAAACCAAACAGCTTTCTAAAACAGAATCACGATCACTATACATTACTTCATGTGGGCTTAGAAGATGAGAAACTCACCAAATCTTGAATTAGTTTGAAAGAAAATACAATGGGCTTGTGCAAAGATGAAAGTTCGATTCCAAACACAAGATCACAGCTTATGAGGAAAAAAGGAGAGAAGACAAGTGGTTATTGCTTTTAGGGACTCTTTTCTTCATTTTTACTAAAAGATAAAAAAATCTTAGTAAGATGTATATTTGTCTTTAGCGACTAATTTCTTCATTGGATCCGGTAACCTTTAATTGTAAAATGTATACTAGATATTGATCCGCGCTTTTAAAGCAAGGAATTATTCTCGAAAAATCCAAAAATTTTAATTAAATTTGTATTTTTGATTATGTATCTGCATTTAAATGTTACAAATGAAGCATTTATATTTATCATTTTGAAATCTGATCCGGATTAGCAATAAAATCGGCAAACCTGGTAACCGGATATGTAATTTTGTTTGGTTTTCAAGAAAAAAATTAAAATTCAATAAGACCCGGAAAAACCGTTAAAACGTGAAACCCATCAACGTGTTTAAACCGATGGGTGACCAATATATAATCTGATTTGACTTAAATTTTTATATTTATAATATTCTAATATATATATATATATATATATATATATATATATTCATAACTTTTTTATGAATAGTGGATATATTAAGAATGTGATGCTCTAATTTTTAAAAAGTTAGCTATACGAACTAATGTTTGTCTTGTTGTAAGTGTAATGGATCAACATCTGAAAGGATACATACTAAAAAGAAATAGATTTGAGCATGATTCGTATATGTCTATTAAAATTTAGTGATTTAAGTTTGCAAAAAATATAATTTTTTAATTAGAATTAAAATTTATGGGACCCAAGAAACGGAGTTTCAAATTGTTTATAATTATTATTATATTAAATATAATTGTTTATTATTCATATTAAAAATTTAGTTATTTATTGATTTTATTTTTGTTATATATTTTATTATATATAATTTCTACTTTGTTACAGTTATTTAAAAATAATTAAACTATTGATCCATACCCTCCTGCATCGATTTATGTTAATGTAATGTTTTGTGATACAATTGAGTTAATATATTTGCTCAATTAGTTTACATTTGATAAATATATTACATATTTTCTTTATAAAACACGAGTTTAATGTTTTGTTTTCAGCATTTAATTTTAAAGTAAAATAATTATAGTTAATATAATGAAATTTAGTCAGCAAAAAAAAAGAAAAAAAAAAAAAGAGAAACGCATGACGAAACAGAAACTCTCTCACAATGTATCCCAATTTCACTCAAAGCTTAGGAAATACATAACTTACCAGATGGAAGACAATTCGATCCTAGATAGTTTTTTTTTTTTGCCAAAAGATCCTAGATAGTTTGCATGATGATTTAAAGAAGGAATAAATACATACCAACAATTTACAAAAAATAAATAAATAAATACATACCAACCCAACATAATTCCGAGTCTTAGAGCACCATGTTACAAACCAGGTCGTCTAGTGATAAATTTCGCTCTGAAGTATAGCTTGACAGTTTGTGAACATCATTTGTCTCTCTACTTACACATAGCCATTCGAGAAGAAAATTCAAATTCTTCCGAGACAAACCAGTCCATGGAGCCAAGGCTTTCTTCCCATTTATGCATTACTCTCTCACATTTTTTCAAGCAGTCTTTATGATAGGTGCCTTGCCAAGAGATATCTAGAAACATGTGATTTGATACCAATTAAGGCCCCTCTTCAAATCAAAGAGAATTTGCTCAAGAACAAACTAAGAACACACACTTTTCTTTGGGTAGTTTTGTCTACCTCTTTTTGTTGTTTTCATTGATTTAAATAGCAATGATACATAAAGCAAACTCCTATAAAACGTGAAAGGGAAAGTGGGTCACTCTTCTCCTACATAAGAGGAAGTGAAGTCGTGATCTCTTTATTTGCATAAACATAGGAAATAACTTGAAGACTAAGTCATAATACTCTGTCCTTGAACTTTGGTTTAGCGTAGTCTCATCACTTTCCCATATCTCCTTCCATTAACTCTGACCTAAATGGTACAAATAAAAAATAAAATAGTTGAAGACAACGATATTTAGTGCCATAATCAGTACTAGATCAATTAAAACTATTTTGATATGCATATGTTCGACTAAGTTTTCTTGTCACGAGCCTTTCACAATTCCATCTCCTGCTTCGATCTTCACACCGACCTTTTGGCTCTTCCACTACCAACCTTGACTGTAGCATCTTTGCAACACAAGTAGAAGAGAAGGTTCAATTCAGAGAGGCTACAAAAAAAATTGAAGTCAAACCAAACCTTGAGATGGTAGAGGTAGTACAACGTTATCATCTTGTTTAACTTTCAAGGCTGGATTGCTCGTACGCTTCTTTGTTCACGACCACTGTGATGGTGAGAGTGTAGTTAATATCGTTGAGACTCTAACTTTAACTCAATTAGCTTGTCCTAGCATATACTAATAATCTTGTACGATTTTTTCCACGTGAGCTTGGACCGGCTCTTTGATGAGGGTTTAGGTTATGAGCATTGTTCAGGTGAGCTCTGTCACTCTCTTTTCGATTTTCCAGTATTTCTCATATCGAATACATTAGTTCAGGTTTCGAGCCTTGACCCTTCACCAATCACCAAACTATCTCGCGTATCTTTCTTTTGATTCACATTGACACCCTAATTGTAGATAACATGTTCCGTGTTATCTTTTAAATTACATCTTGAATTGTTCCTTGGACATTACCATTTCTAATGTATCATGATTATGATGATTCCGAGTAGAGCTAATCAAATCAGAGATGGTGAAACTGAGATTTACCGGGAAGAGGCCCGCAAGATGGCGTAGGAGTTGATTACATAGCCATAGTGGAGTTGACGAACTTTTTTCGATGGGTCTGTCTCGGATTTAAGATTCATGATACCCAGATTTTGCATCCTTTAAAAATTATGTTTGATCTTCTATTCTCGTCATTGTTTGTATAGAAAATCCTTTGTGTTTCTTTTGATCTCTGGATTTTAAAATAGGGTTTTCGTTTGATTTGGTATCATTAGTAATGTTGATTAAAAAATCATGCATTTTCATTGGTTGAGTATATTGGGTAAAATTAATTAAAAGATCATAAAATAAATCAGTGGCAGTGTATTGTAAATATATTCAAAACAGAAAGTCATTTAAAAAAAAACCTTGTGTTTGTTATGTACCAGATTGTGATCGATATAACCAGACCGACCATGACTGTACCGACCGCAGGAGATAATGTTTATCGACTGTTGTACTTATCCACTTAGGATAAGCACGACCTGATGTATATATATATGTAAGACTCCTGGTCGAGATTAATAGTAGAAACAAGTTTCCCCACTTAGTTTTACAACACGTTATCAGCACGATACGTTCTCTAAAACCCGAGCTACCCAAAAACCCTAAAAACGGCGCATCTTAAAATCGCTCTATCTCTCAAACCGTAAGGATCCAGACAACGAGCCACATATCAAATCGAAGCTCTCGACGAAACCAAACCAACGCCGTAAACCTCGTGTCAATCTGATCTCAGACGTTCCCTCACGCTCTGTTTCAATACGCGCCGCCAGTAACCCTAAAAACCCTAATTTCGGCACAACTTCAAATCGATCGATCTCTTCAACCATGAGGAACCAGACGACGCGTAATATATCAAATTAAAGCTCTTGACGAGGCGAATCTAACGCCGTCGGCCTCGGCTCTATCTGACTCCGGACGCGCCCTCACGCTCTATTCTAAGACGCGCTGTCAAGTGACCTAAAACCCTGAAATTCTAAAACTCATTCGACGACTTCAAACCGTTCGTTCTCTCAAACCGTAAGGATCCAGACGACGTGTAATATATCAAATTGAAGCTCTTGACGTGAAGAATCCATCGCCGCAAACCTCGTATCAATCCGATCTCAAACGCGCCCTCAAGCTCCGTTCCAACCCGCGCCGTCAACTACCCTAAAACCCTAATCAAAAGCCTAAATCGCAGCCTCTCTTTATACTTTGTTATTTTCTGCGATTTACTTCATCTATCTATACTAACTTATTTTGATTCATTTTTGATTAAGGTTTCTAAAGATACAAGAGGTTTTTGCTCAACCTAAGACACGCGACCAGCTCCTGATCCGTTCCGGTCATGCAGTTCGCGATCCGACTTGTTCCAGCTCTCGGTAGTCCAAATCTACACTTCAAAGTTCTAAAGGTAAACTTTGAAACCTAAAAGAACTCATAATCGAACATGGTTGATTGATAAAGGAATGACCATTAAAATTTTGCAAAACCCCAAATCAAACCCTAGCAAAGATTAATAGGTCCAAACCCTTCCATGAGTAAATCGAAACTCTTAAACCAAAAGTTCGATATGAGATTGTTTTACAATTAAAATCAAAACCACAATGGTTTCTGAATCTCAAAACCTCTTTGATCTTAATGATCAAATCGATAAAACCTAGAAATCGATCAATCCCCTTTAAAATCTAAATCTGATCGATTTCATCAAAAAAAAAAAAAAAAAAAAACCCTATTTTTTGATAAACTTGAAATTCGATTGTCTACTTGATAGTTTGATAGAAAATTTCGAAAATATAAAATTTCCATTTATAGAAAGTTTCGAAAATAGAAATTTTCCATTTATAAAAAGTTTCGAAAATATAAAGTTTCCATTTTTAGAAAGTTTCTTTTATAGAAATTTCTTTTTCTGAAATTTTTTTTTATAGAATTTTATGGGAAACTTCTCTGATTCATTGATCATCTAGAAATGTTTTCTAAGATTGCATCATAACTTCGATTATTTTGCTTGCATCAATACTTATTAAAAAAAAAAAAAAAAAAAATTTTTTCTTTGGTGCGTGTGATAAGAATTATTGATATGAATAATAAAATTTTCTAAAAAGATTACTTAACATAAATTAAGACCTGTTTTGGATAATGTGATTTCAGATGTCGAATTTCGAAACTTCAGATTATACTACCCTAAAATCTCTCTGGAGATAATTATTTAAAATGGGCCATGAACACTGCAAGTATTCTGAAGATAAGAGGACTTGACAAATGTATCATCAAAGGCGAATATGCAACTGAAAATGAAAAATATGGGGCAATAACAATTATTCGCCAACATCTCACTGAGGATCTCAGAGATCAGTATCTAAATATTGAGAACCCTCTAGACCTTTGGACAGAGTTAAAATCCAGATACACAATAGTGTTATTACCAAAGGCTAGGCATGAGTGGATAAATCTCAGATTTCGGGACTTTAAATCCGTAGATGAATATAACTCAGCTCTAATCAAAATCGTTTCTAAATTGAAACTATGTGGTGAAGAGGTAACAGAGGAAGATTTACTGGAAAAAACATTCCTCACATCTGATCCAAAGGATCTATTGTTACAATATCCCTACAGAAAAAAGGTTTCACCACTTATACGAATTTGATCTCGTATCTATTACAAGCTGAGAAGAATAATGAGATACTAAAGCAAAACCAGTGAGATGAGACTTCCTGAAGCCAATAAGGCTGGAGAAAATAAAGATGAATCCAAAGAAGTCACGTCCAGAATAATAAAAGGAGTGGCCGGCTTATACATTGCCTAAGAATCGAGATTTCGACATTCTGATTTTATGTTTTATTTGTTTGTCATTTACGATTTTTTATATATATTAAGAGTTGTTTTAATTTTATATTATCATGTTTGACTTGCTTGATAATTTCTTGATTGATAAATGACAAATAAAAATTTAAAAATGAGCATAGTAATTAAAAATCATCCGACCAAAGGCATTGCCTAAAAGAGGCATGAATTATTCACCCAAATAAAAGTCCCATTTGAGTTATAAAATTTTGAAAAATGAATGGTTTCCACATTGAACCAATGGGCAAAGGAAATATAAGTTCCTTAAGATTATAAAGAAAGTAAAAATTGCCCAAGGCATAAAAATGGTCGAGAATGTACTCCCAACTGATCTAAACTATGCTAAAAGATCAGTATGATAAAGGCAAAAGGCCTAGGTAACCAGATAGGTTGACCACGAAATTTTATACACTTTATGGCATGACTGGACTAGCCATCCAGGTCTTTAAAATTGATGCAAAGATTGATATCGAAAAAGGCACAAAAGAGTTATCCCATAGAATCTCACGTTGTGTAACATGTACACAAGGGAAACTCAATAGGCTATAATGTTCCAAGCATCTAAAAGATTTATAAGCATGTTCATGAGGGGGAGAAATGACACTCCCGTGGTACATGAACAACACTAAAAATCCGAGTGACATGGTCTATGACCATGATAGAACTTGGCCGAATTCTTTGTGTACAAAGATCACTAGCTAATGCTTGGGAACACATGGATTTACATGTAATAAAAATATGCATCAGGCCATATAAAGTGAGCATAGATATTCCCATCTAAGAATGATAAAGGGTCATGATCCAGACATAGACCATCCTAAGAGATTATGTATAGACCACCACAATAATATGTGCCGTCTAGGATGGAACCTCATAAGAAGATGAAATAAGATTGGGAATATATGTTGGATATGAGAATGCTTTCTCCCACGATTTTATTAGAAACCTTGAGCCAAATATGGGTGATCAGATTAAGGCCAGGTTTACGGATTGCATGATTAAATCCGACTATCCAACATCAGGGGGGAGAAAGAAATAAGCTGGTACAAGTATAAAGAAATGGAATGGTATTAACCATCCTTGTCTTGGCAAGATCCTCGGACCAGAGAATATGATTTAAGACGTCCAAAGAAAGATCATACAAAGCTAGCTAAAAGAATGCCAGACAGATTAGACCCGAAAAGAAAAGAAAAAGAATGACTAAGTCATACCAGCTTAAGCACCACTAAATTAATGTCTTAGAAGAGACATAATCAAGTTGCTATAGAGTCTAAAGATAGACCAATATGTTCCATAAGATAAGGAACCTCGGAAATGAAAAGAAAGGTGCATAGAAATGACATATCCGAGGTCATAAGGGAAACCAGACCAGACATTGAGATATGGCTGCGCAGCTAACATCTAAGGTACCAGACCATGTAGTTTTGGACGCCAAACTGCAAGGTAAATGAAGGTTCTTAGTAAGAGTGAAATCTCTAATCGATTAGTTCATGTCTGGAACACAATGGAACACTATAAAAGAAGTGTCGACACATAAAAGATAAAGATGCATAAGGAAATAGCACTTGAGTTTAAAAGATATAAGCGAGGATCAGAACCCACGAGAAAACAAGAATGCATTCATAGACTAAAGGAAACCGTGGGGGTTCAAAGAAAGATTCAAAGAATCTATAAAAGAGATGGGTGTATTGGCCATATATAGAAACACCATCTGATAAGATAAAACCAGTGAAAAATAGGTCCTGTGTGGGAAAGGAAAAGAAATCGTGAAACATGGACTAAGGTGTTCATATTCCTATTTAAAGTATTCAAGGAATGGCTTGATTACACAAGGATACTCACAGAGACCAAAGGAACAGATTATAAGGAGATATACTCATATGTGGTGGATGCTACTACAAATTCGAAAAGGTCTGGATATAAGTAAGAAAGAAATGTAGTAAGTAGCATATTGATCACTGGATAAAGAAATGATAAGAGTATCAGAAAGATGAGAAAAAAATTTCTCATTGAATAGTTTTGTTGCTAAGCTATTCATGGACTGAAACAAGGCAGCTGCGAATGATAGACTAAGAAAATAATTAGTACAACCAGTCCATATATCCCTATAGAGGATATTATAATTCCTTGTGTTATGTTTATAACAAACCAATCTAAAGAGAGGTTCAATGATTTCAATGATACAAGTTATCAATTGATTAAACAGGCTATGTCTTACATATGGTAAAACTGCAGAAAAATCATAGCCGTGTGAGTGTGTGTATGATTAAGTCAGCACACCTAAAGTGAGAACCATAATCTAAGATAGTGACCAGAAGCATACCTGGTCGTGGCTTAATAAATATAGTATTGCTAAAGGCAAGAAAAGATCGATAGCCATGTATAAAAGACATAAGTGCATTTGACTGCGAATTCATAGTTTGATGAGTTCCATTGCAGCAAATAATTATTTATGGTATGACCTTAGACACTCATGGTAATGGACGTGTATAGACAAGGTCTATAACATAACATGGATCGAGAAAATGAAATAAAGAAAGATTGGCTACAATGGATAAAACAATTGGCACATACAAAGAGAAATAAGTCCAAATGGGCAAAAGATATAAAGAGAAGTGGTTCGTATGTGTTTGGGTCAGAAGACTCAATATATATTGAATGTCCACGTTTTGATAAAGCCATATAACCAAAGTATATCCGTTGGACATGAAAAGGACCTGCAAGTAAAGTTTTATTGCAGACTATAAAGTCCATTCGAGCATCGTTCGAAGCGCCATCAGTCCGACCATGACATGGAGTGATCAGCAGCAAAGATGTACATCCTGACCACATCTTTATGGAGTTCCAAAGACATCAAGACGTCCAACATTCACTAGTTCATTCAAGGAGTATCCAGTTGATCATCTTCACCAAGTCACATGCAGCTTCAACGTTCATGAAGACTCGGATACCAGATGGAATGCGTCTACTACAATGATGCATTCATCAGGGGGAGTTCATGTGTTGTACTCTTTTTCCTGTCCATGGTTTCCCATTTTGCCACATTGGTTTTGGGGTTTTCCAGGAGAGGTTTTAATGAGGCAACATTAAGCATGCAACGAACCAGTACCGGATGTGTCGATCAAGGGGGAGTGTTATGTACCAGATTGTGATCGACATAACCAGACCGACCAGGACTGTACCGACCGCAGGAGATAATGTTTATCGACTGTTGTACTTATCCACTTTGGATAAGCACGACCTGATGTATATATATATGTAAGACCCCTGGTCGAGATTAATAATAGAAACAAGTTTCCCCACTTAGTTTTACAACAGTGTTTTAATAGTACTGATTCATTGGATATTGCATTCACGATTTCCAAACTTTTTTTCCGTTTTTTCGGTTTCACTAAGAGCATCTCCAAAATGATTCTCTATTTTAGAATTTGTAAAACTTTAAATTTGAAGTTTCAATGTGTTCTTCTACAAAAAGAAAACTTCAAATCTAACTTCAAATTTTGGAGAACAGAAAACTTCAAATATGAAGTTATAAAGTGTTTTAAGAGATGCTTTAAAGGCTTTCATCCTTAGACCTTACACAAAGTGTTTTGATACTTTAAATATACTTATTGACCAAGGGATTATATATGTTGGATCGTATGCAATTGAAAATTTTGATCTCCATGGGCTCCCAAATTCATAGGGGAGAACTTATGGTGATAGTCACCTATCAGTACTGTATATGTTATGATAATATGTAAGAGATTTTTAGTCACATGGAAGTCTAACAAGCAATAAATAGTGTCACTAAGCATAATACATAACCATGAGTGTAGTAACTAAGGATAGATCTCGAAAATTAAAACTCAGATTTTGAAGGATCTACATGTACGGAGAATCAACACCATTTGGTAAGAAGTCGCATAAGACAGCTGAGACATTGGGTTATCTGAAATTTTCAGCAGGAACCGACTGATTATGCAATCCTGATAAGAAGCTTGAAGCAGAATCTATCATCTGAGGTAGAGGCATCGCTTGTGGTTGTCTTTGGTGGCTCTTATGGTGAAGTAGTGACTATTTATAGATTTAATGGTAAATTTATAAATAGTCACTAATCTTGATGAATGTTTAATGTATAGATCATAATAAAAACGATTTCTAATTTAAACAAAAAAACTAAATTATTCCACCAAACTAGCTTACCAATATATAAGTGAATAAAATATAAAAAATATCTCAATAATAATTTTTTTCAAAAAGATTTGAAATATAAGATTTTGTTTAATAATTCCAAATTAGCTTATCATTTAATTTTGATTAGTACTCATAAAATTCTTTATTTTAAGACTTTGAATTAATTATGTTTTGTGTAAGTGTTGCGGAAGATAAAATTATTTGGTATATAAAACAAATTGTGATCCATATAAAATTATTTGGTATATAAAACAAATTGGGATCACACATGATTATTAAAAAATAATAATAATCAAAAACTCTGTTTAATACTTTTGGAAGTGGAGTTTATAAAGTCCCGTGTATAGTTTTTGGTATTTTTTATCATTCTTGGTTAATTTAAAAAATAATAATAATCAAAAAATTCTGTTTAGTAGGGATATTGAATGTAATAAATCTTTTAGAATTCAACATTACATGCCCGTATTTAAATAGTAATTAAATACTATGTCTGATGATAATGATGTGTGTCTCAACTCTTTAAACTGTGGGGACAAGATAACCCAATTCATTAATCAAGGCGTGAAGGTGTTAAGTGCCTCTGTTGACTGGAGCCGGTAAGGAAAAAATCACAACCACGATAACTAACTTAAAACAAAGAAAACAAGTCGGAACTTCACGGTCTTGGTCTCATCCTGCCGTCAAATTTAATTCTGTCTACTTTTTAAAAGAGAAAATTGAAAAAATACTGACGGTGGTGGGCCCGCCATCGTTAGACTTGCAGTTAACCGGCGGGGAGATCACTTTCTTTCCTCCTCCTTTGATCTATAGCCACGTATATAGTTACCACGTGGCAAGAGAAGGTCTATTTAAGAAAGTGAGGTGGGACCCAAGGTTTTGGATTTTAGAGGAAGGGCGGCTGCTTTTGATTATATGTCACCGAAAAGCAGTCAAACTCATAACGCTCTTTCAAGCGATTCCTCGAAACGGCTCCGAGTGGCGGCAGTGGGACCCTAGACGTGAGACTCACGCGTTTTCATTAAAACGCGGTTCCTGAGCCGCGCTTCCTCGTGATTGCGCCACGTTACCTATTTTTCTCAGCGTTTGTTGCGCCGTTGCTTGATTTGTATTTATTTAATTAAATTTATTTAATTAAAAGTAGTTCTCAGTATCCAAATGCCAAATTCTGCGTCTCTTTAGCAAAGAGAAAATCGCATTAAAAACTTTGAAATTGATAATTACTAACACTTTAAACGTTAAAGTTTTTCGACTAGTATTTTAACCTTTCAAAGTGTCATTGGTATCATAAAAAAATCTTCGTCTTGGCTTACTTTTTTATCAAGTAAAAAACTGACATGATTTACAGGTAAAAATTGATGATGTCGGTTTTTTTCGAAAAAATAATTATTTAATTAATAAAATTAATAAATATAAAATAAAAATCAAAAAATTAATTAAAAAATCAGATAACTAAATAAAAATTCAAAAAATTAAATAAAAATTCAAAAAGTATAAAAATTTCAGAAAATAAATAAAATTCAGAAAATTAAATAAAATTTTCAAAAATAAGTAATATTAAATTAAAAAATTCAGAAGATTAGTTATAAATTAAAGAAAAAAACAAAAAAATAAAAAAAAATTCATAATGCTTTTTTTAAATTAGAATATTTTTTGAATTTTGTTATACTTTTTGAATTTTAATTTTCTGGACTTTTTATTTAATTATCTGATTTTTAAATTTATTTTCTAATTTTTATTGATTTTATTAATTAAATAATTGTTTTTTGGGGGAAAAACCTACATATCATCACTTTTACGGTTTTACCTGTACAACAGGTCAATTTTTTACTTGATGGAAAAGTAAGCCAAGTTGAAGATTTTTTATGACACCAATGCCACTTTGAAAGTTTGAAATGATAGTCGAAAAACTTCAAGGTTTAAACTTTAAAGTGTCAGTAGGTACCACTCTCAAAGTTTTTTATGCGATTTTTCCTTTTAATAAGCTTTTATTTATTTATATATTCCACAAAATGTTATTTGTAGGATAATTTTTTTTGATACAATAAATATTCTGGGTGATATTTTTTGTTATCATCTTTTGTATTATAGCCTTTAATATCAACCTTTTACCAATTACCAAATAGGTAGCTAACATTAGTAACATATGATAGATCTGTTTGTCTTTTTTTTCTTTTTTTTGACACTCAAATCAACTCATTTACTTGAAATCATTTACATATGGAAGTTTCCCTTTTTGACGTGTTTTATAGATTTAATATGGATAAGTGAGACATATACATTCTCAAACCAATGCATTCTACATTTTTGATAGCCAGTAAATGTAAAGACATCTATACATGTTGCTGAACGTATTGTTATTTGTGCAGACTATTTTTAAATTGAGAGTTATTAAAAAGTCGGATAAAAAGAGTATCCATTATCTTCTTCATTGTGTAAACCAATAATTATATTCTTGATCTCCTCTGTTTATTAAAATATGATAGAAGGAAAAAATAAATAGGAAACAATAATAAAAATGGAAAATATACATTATCTATTGGTTTTTCTCAATTTGAAAAGATTTTTTTTATTCTATACTGTAATTCTGAAATTTTAAAATGATAAAAATTAAATTCAACAAATCGTCTTTAGAAGTGATGTAAAGCTAAAAAAAATAGATTCCTTAAAATTAAAGGAATGGTAGAAAAAATTACCTATAATTAAATCAACCTTTAAAATAGTGTAAAAAATTAAAGATAAAATTTAGTATTCTAATCACTCGTCACCTTTTGGAGCCTTCATTTTTACTTGAAATCATACATATGGAAATTTCCATGTTGACAGATTTTGTAGATTTAATATGGACATATGAAGCATATATTCTCAAACCAACTGCATTCTATATTCTTGATATAACTAGTAGATATCAATTGTAGTCCTATCATGTCGTTGAACGCATTGCGATTTGTGTATGGAATTATTTTATTATAGAAATCGAGTTATAATTAGATTCTTCGAGTGAACACGTGGCTCTACACAAATGGATAAGACACCAAAAGAAAACCCAAAACACCGATTCTCTGTAATAAACCAATTAATGTCTTTGACTGTTCACAGGAAAGCACCCTAAAAGGAGCGCTCGCTTATACTCTCTCCCTCTCTATCTATAAAAAGACGCATCTTTCCTCATTACCACAAAGTTCTTTCACAGATCTTCTCGTTTCTTTCTGATTATCATGACCAAGATGGGCTTGAAACCCGACCCGAGTCCGATCCAGAGTAATGCCAAAGAGATCCGTTACAGAGGCGTGAGGAAACGTCCATGGGGAAGATACGCCGCGGAGATCCGAGATCCGCGTAAGAAGACTCGCGTTTGGCTCGGGACGTTCGACACCGCTCAGCAGGCGGCGCGTGCCTACGACGCTGCGGCGCGTGAGTTTCGAGGCGCTAAGGCTAAGACGAATTTCCCGACGTCTCTAGAGCTTAAAGCGAATTACGGCGGTTACTCCCGTAGTCCTAGTCAGAGCAGCACCGTCGACTCCGCCTCTCCCACGGCGGCGAGGTTGGTTACGCCTCCGCAGCTCGAGCTCAGCTTAGGCAATGGCGGCGCGTGCTATCAGATTCCCGTTGCGCGTCCTGTTTACTTCTTTAACATGACGGCGTTCCCTCTTGCTGCTACGTGTGGGGTCCAGAGCGAGTCTGATTCGTCTTCGGTCGTTGATTTCGAAGGTGGAGCTGGGAAGACATCTCAGCCGTTAGATCTGGATCTTAACTTAGCTCCTCCGGCGTAATAGGCGGTGTCTTTAGTCTAGTAGTTTTTTATTTTCTGTCTAAAAAAATATCTTCCGTTTTTAGGAGAAAATAAAGATAGTTAAATAAGCTGACATGTAATGATCCTTATGTATATATTATCGACGTATTATAACATAAGATATGATGAAATGTTATGGTCTTTTTTTTTTGCAACTGATTTCTCAATGTCGTTCAAGTGTCAATCGAAATGGCGATTACTTTTTAATATTTCCAAGAGTACATTATAACGAACATTATAAATAATTCGCAATTTTTTTCAAAGTACAGAAAAAGACAAAAGTTTAGTCAAAAAAAGTATAGAAAAGGATAATTATAGTGCTTTTGGGTAGGGGTGTCAAAATGAGTTACAACTCATGAGTTAGCTCAGCTCAGCTCATTTTTTCATGAGTATGATCACTATATTTTAGGCTCATTTAATAAATGAGTTTAATGATCGAGCTTAAAAAAGATCACGAGTTATATGAACGATCGTTAATGAACATGAGATGACTCATGAGCTCGTTCATTTCTTATGGAAAAAGATAATTTTTATATTTATCATATTTATCTTTAAAACTAAAATGTAAAATATATATAAGTAATATAGGAGTAAAACTTTTAAAAATTATCTATACTTTTTCCGAAGAAAGAAAAAAAAGACTATCCTATTTAGAAATTATCAAAATCTTCTATATAAACCTACGTTAACCATATCATCTCTCTCACAAATTTCATTGATCTCAAATTTGACATAAGTCTCCTCTCACTTTGCTTATCGTAACTCAGAACTCACGGTAAGTTATTTATGATTAATAGTTTTATTAAATTTTGAATAATACTATAGAAGTAATTTTATTGATGTTTAATTTAATATAGTTATAATTATTTTGTGTTAGATCACGAGTTAGCTCATTTAACTCATGATCTAGATGATCCGAGTACGAGTTTACATATTGAAGCTCATATAATAAATGAGCTGATCTGAGCTAACTCATGAAAGAGCCGAGCTTACTATGAGCTGAGCTGAGCTGAGCTGAGCGAGCTAGCTCATTTTGACACCCCTACTTTTGGGCAGGCCGTGTTATAAATATTTTTTGTTTTTGTAACTGGAATAATCTTTAATAATGATAAATGTAGTTCTATTATTTATAAGAATACGAGATATGGGTGGATTTTATATTTGGATTTAAGTTCACGAAAAAAAAGAAAACAGAATACGTGATAAATAAATAGAATAGTCGTCGGCTTGAAAACAATGGTCCAACTGTCCTAGTGTCCTGCACACATAAACCAAGGACCCCATATTTGGCTGGGCGTATGTTAGAAGAATACATAGTTACAGCTTCCGTCATCTTCATGGGCCTCACTCCTCACAATTTGAACAACCTTTTGACTTCTGAGTTTGCAGAAAATCTATAAACTCCAAGGACTAATCAAGCATATTAACAAGTTTGAAACGGTGAAAACGATGACGTTTTCATGGAAGTAGAAGATAAGGTGGCTTCATAATGAGAGACAAGGAAGGTGAGATCTGATTGGATTCTTGTCGCCAACTTTGCTATCAAGACAAAGGAAGGTGAGGTTAAGCACTATCTCTCAGATCCAACGGCTTAAGTCAAACTATAATTTCCACGTGGGTAGACGTCGTAATTGTTCTCCTTTTGGTTACTACTCCTTTCATTTTTCTTAAATTAGATGACGTTTTAAGATTGTACATATATATATTAAAAAGTTATTTATTTATTTTACTTTTAAAACATAAACATCATTATTTATTTATCTAAACACAGTTTGACAAATAATAAAACAGATTATAGAATACAAATGGTTATAACATAAAATTAATAAATTGTAAATTAAAAATTGAAAACGTCATTTATCTTGGAACAATATTTTTTATTAAAATGGCATGTACTTCCTTCGTTCCAAATTAGTTTTTGTTTTGGATTTTTCACATTTATTAATAAAATACATTAAATATTAATATTAAATGTATAAATTTTTGTGATTAACGTTTCTCATAATTTTCAACCAATCAAAATTTAGTAACTATAATTAGTTTTTTTTGAAATTTACAACTTATCATTGTTATCTATTAAAAATCACACTGAAAAGGTAAAAATTATATCTTTTTGAAATATTCTAAAATGTGAATTAATTTGAAATAAAAGGAGTATTAAAAATGGGAAAGGCTATTTCTGAGGAATAAAGATGATTGAATCCATCACAGATGGCTGAATCGGCCTATTTATCCTTTTCATTTATTTTGTTTATTTTAATTTTCAGAAATCATAAAGATATGTAGAAGTAGAGTAATATTTGAAATCTTAACATTTCACGAAATTGAATCTTAAAAACTAGTTAAAACATAGTTAGATATCGGCGCAATGTAAAGTTCGATATGCTCGAAACTCACTAATTCCAAAAAAATATCCGCTCAACAAAAATTTAATGACTGTTAATTCCTAAGAAAAACCATTCAAATGAGGATTTTTGATAATCATTGATTTTGATTTTGAAGAATACTTCAATCAAGGAAGATGAACTAAAAGTGGTAAGGTTTTTGTGTATTCAATAAATAATACTCCCTCTGTTTTTATTTGTAGGTAGTTTTAGTTAAAAGTCTCAATATCAAAAAAAATTATTATTTTTGAAAAAGTAGCATTTAATATACAATCTCAACCAATAATAAAAAATGTATGTATTATTGTATTGGTCACACAATATCTAATTAATGCAAAAGTTGCATTGAATTATGCAAACATCTTACATTGTGAAACAAATTTTTTTGGCTAAAACTACCTATATAAAGAAACAGAGGGAGTAGTTAATCTTTACAAAGTTGTAGAGCTTCCTATTTATGCTACACGAGAGATCCTAGTTTGTTCTCCTAATCCTAAGCTACAAAGATTTGTAATTATCTTTAAAAGAATTTTTCAAAAAAATTATCTTTAAAAGAAAGTATATGTACATAAACCAATGTAAAGGCTTTAACGTGCGTCAGTCCCTCCCAGTGGCGGACCCATGATAATTTTAAACCTGGGTTAGAAATTATATGGGCTTTAAATTTAAAACAAAAAGGGAAATAAAATGGTGTCAAGTGGGAGTTGAACTCTGGTCTAGGGGTGTCAGCCGAAGTCAAAACACCACCAGAGCTGATGAAATTTAATTGTATTATTTCAACAAATCACATTTATAATATTTAAGGGGTATCAGCTGACCCCCCTTTTCTGTAAATGGATCCACCTCTGGTCCCTCCGAGTGGGAAAGGATTCGCCCACGAATCCAGATCGTCAAATGCTTGCCATTGAAGAAGTTGCAAGTCCATTGTAGTTGCACTTGGTAGTGGGAATAGATAAACTCCAACACCTCAAGTCATCTGAGCCTTCATGACTTCTTCTTTTGTACGCACAATATATCATTAGGATGTCCACAAATAAGAAAACATATTTTGGCACAAGGGGAATTTGAAAAACATGTTGTTGCAAGGTTGTGGACCTTGTATGAATCTGAAATGGCATCACATTTTGCTTGTTGCGCAAGCAACATACCTTCAACAAAAGTCATGGACACGTAAATAAAAAGCCTTATATATACCATCACCACTGAAAAGAAATAACCTTCTCCAACCTTGCTTCAACGCTGAAGAAGAACCTCAATTCTGAGGTACACAAAGCTCCATGTCGTCTCTTATAAGCGTTCCCAATGAGAACATTTTTTGCAATAGATTGTAAGAACATAACACCACATGTATTGTTGTGATCATGTGGGGAGGAGAAGCAAATACGTTGGAAGGCCATGGTGGCCATGATAACACCACACGCATACACCAAAACATTGTTTACAATCTTCATACCACAACAAAGAAGAAAAAGAGCCGGTATTTCCCGCCAAAGGAGCCACTCACTAATAGGTATTACAACCATATCTTTCATCTTCTCCCTCTTGGAATTTAGTGAGTACATGTCTAATTCTATATTATCCGATTATTACGATATTGTCTATTTTAAGCCTAATAGGCAAACCTGCATGAATTTACTTTTTGGTATCCTTTCCAAAAGACCTCGTACTAATAGAATTGGACATCTCTTTATATATAGACACTCATTGTCTAATTCTCCAATGTGAGATTTAATTTGATATCTCACATTTTTCCTCTTCAAATTAAGAACCACAACTTATCTCTTGTATGTTTTTAGTTTTATATCTCACATTCTTCTCCTAGTTGTTTCTTAGCTAGATTCGGCCCTACCTGTATATCGAGCATAGACAAATACCATGAAGAATCCTGTGAGAAATAGCATTTTCTTGTTATGATCATAGCTAACTTGATCGACTCTTACTTCAACTGAGGT
The DNA here is from genome assembly GCF_000801105.2 of Raphanus sativus. Classification (NCBI taxonomy): domain Eukaryota; kingdom Viridiplantae; phylum Streptophyta; class Magnoliopsida; order Brassicales; family Brassicaceae; genus Raphanus; species Raphanus sativus. Next base: position 25,913,305 of record NC_079518.1, on the reverse strand, counting down.
GGAGAACTTATAGATATCACCCATGCATTGATGCCTTTAAAATCATTCCCTCCAACAATCTTAAAGGGCTTTAGTCATTATTCTGATGAAATCGCTTTTTTTTTTAATATCTTTTTCTCTACCTGCATAGGACTGAGAAGCCACTTCTAATGTAGGAAGGGTCGCTAAAAAAATAAATGAAAAACTCATATGCAAGAATATAAATGACTCAGTGAAAAAAGGATATAAATGAGTGATCAAGACCACACCACACCCATAGAAGAACAAGACTCAGCCGATTATTTCAAGTCACTACCCCCCAAATATTTAAAAGATTGATTACTTTTGTATTATTTTGTTATTTTGAAAAAAAGTGATTTTGAACATATATTAATGAGTAACAACTATGAATGGAATGGGTAAAAGAGTGGCTGGCACAGATTAAGGCAACCTTTCAAGTATACAACTAAGATGTTTCCTCTCCAAAAAAACAGGAAGGAAAATAAATATTATAAAAAAAAAATATACACATAAATTCCAAAATTCAATGCATCAAATCCATGTAAAGTCACAGACAAACCCCTTCTTCTGTCCGTGTCTCAACTTGGGTTAAGATCACGGGATGTCTGACCTAACCATCTGCAACACTCAATAAAAAAACACTTGAAATAATGTTTAACGTATATATGATGAAAAAAACACACACAATGTTTAAAATAAACTTTAGTCCAAAAGTTTTCCAAGTCTGAGAATATAAAAGGAGCTTCCGGTTTTTACCTTTAAAAGCCAACAACACAACACAAGACATCACTCATCGACCTCTGCTCTGATCTCTCTTTGGAGATCTTCCTTGTACTCTTCAAACGTGCCATCGAAGAAAGACACAGTTCCGTCTTCCACAACCCAAATCTGACTCTTCTCCTCATCCTCACAGACACGCGAAATAAGCCTAGAGTCGTGACTCACCAGCACAACTCCTCCACTGAACTCCTCTAGTGCATCAGCCAACGCATCTATGCTCTGCATGTCTAAGTGATTCGTAGGCTCGTCAAGAAGCAAAATGTGTGGCTTAGACATTGAGATCGAAGTGAAGACAACTCTAGCTTTTTGTCCACCGGACAGTTTCATAATCGGAGTCAAGTGGTTGTGACTCGGGAGCCCAAACTTGCCTAGCTTGGCACGCACCGCCTCTTGTTTGCTATCTTGGTCAGGATGAAGGCGGAGAAGATACTGAACTGGTGTCTCCCCCATTGTTAACAGGTCAACAAAGTGCTGAGAGTATCTCCCAATCCTCAGCTTCTGGCTTCTTCTCACTTCACCTTCACTCGGAACTAAATCTCCAGCAAGAAGGTTCAAAAGAGTGGACTTTCCAGCTCCATTAGGCCCAACTATAGCGACCCTTGTACCCATATCAATACCCACATCAACATCTGAGAGCCTGAAGTCTGGTCTATTCGGGTAGCAGAAGCTAACCTCGATCAACTGCAGGAGAGGAGGAGTGAGCTCGGTTGGTTCCGGGAAATGAAACTCAACGCTATAGTCTCTCCACTTTCTCGGAGCTTCAGGTGCTGGGCCATCCGCCTTACCTTTTCCCTTACTCTTGGATGCTTCTTTCGCCGCAGTGAACTTGGCCTTGTCCTTTACCTTCTCCTGCTGAGCACGGTTTCCAGATCTCTTAGCTGCTTTAACCTGTTTATCGTAAATCTCAAACTTTTTGTTCATCTCCTTGCGTCGCTGCTCGTATCCACTTTCGAAACTATCGAAGTTGCCACGGTAGAAGTGGAGATTCTGGTCGTGCAAATGTATTATATCCGTGCAGACAGTGTTGAGGAAGTCACGGTCGTGGGAAACAACGACCAACGTCTTCTTCCAGCGACAGAGATACTCCTCCAACCAGAGAACAGCTCTCAGGTCAAGATGGTTGGTGGGTTCATCTAGCAACAAAAGAGTCGGCTGCACAAAGAGAGCTCTAGCTAACGATATTCTCATCCTCCATCCACCACTGAACGACTTAGTCGGACGCACTTGCATCTCTTTTGTGAAACCTAACCCAGCGAGAATCTTGGACGCCTGTGCTTCAGCAGCATCTGACCCCAATATCTGTAGCCTCTCATACAACTCAGCAAGCTTCTCACCAGAATCATCATCATCATCATTCTGCAGAGCTGCAGCTTCTTCCCGTAGCTTAACCAACTCTTCGTTGGCGGACACAACTGCGAGCAGAGCGGTCTTGTCATCACCAACCACCTCTTGCTCAACGAGAAGAAGATCGATGTTCTTGGGAACCGGAATCTTCCTCCACGCTAAAAGCTTCAACAAAGTAGACTTCCCCATCCCATTAGGCCCGACCAATCCATACCTCTTCCCATGCGATATCTTAACAGAAGCATTCTTCAAAAGCTCCTTACCCCTAGCAGAGACGGAGAAAGACTCAATCGTGATATCCTTAACATTAGCATCAGCCGTGTCTTCCCCTTCAAGCACACAAGTCTTGCTTCCAATAACAAGAGTGAAGGCATCGTGGTCGTCGTCCCTCAAAGCCTCCCTCTTTGCAAGCTCTACAGCCTCGAGAGCCGCTCTCTCTTTCATCTCTCGCTTCTTCTGCTCCTTATCGGTCACAGAGATATCGAGATGATGCCTCTGCTCGCTCTTCAGCTTCCTCCTCGCTTCCGACTGTCTCTGCTCCTCATCGGAATCCCCTTCGTCTTCCTCGTCGGATGAAGGGAGATCCATGTCATCGTAGGGGGAAGCACTCTTGGGAGCAGCCTTAGCTCTGGATGATGAAGGACCCTTCTTAGGTGCTTTATCAACCTTCTGATCCATACCTGCAAGCATAGCAGAGACTGAAAGCTTCTCCTTTTTGGCCTCTTTAGAAGAATCTTTCCCACTTGACTTCCCCTTCATGGGAGGGGCACTCTCGTCTGACTTCTTCTTACCCATCCGAGTATCTGAGATTAAGACATGAATTAAAAAAAAAGCAGATGAGTAATTAAAAAAATTGGATTTTTATTTTCCAAACAGAGAGATCCCCAAACACAGAGCTGGTTGATTTTGAAATTAGGGTTTCTACTTAATCTAGATCGAAAGGATTAAATTACACTCAAGATCACATATATATATATTCCGACAAAATCTATGTTAAGGCTTCTATGAGCTGTGAGCTACGAACAGAAAGGTACCAACGCGGCGCAAAAGTGTATGAAGAAGATTGTTCTTGTGGACAGTCCACAAGAACAGCGACTAATTGACATAATGAGAAAAAATGAAAGGCAATTTTTTTACCAAAAGACTGATGAATGTTTCGCCGCCTTCCTCTCGAATCTCAAAGCATCCACGCCTTGGCTGTTAAAAACAAACATAATGTGACAAAATCTCAGCCTCAAGAAAACAAGCAAGCATTTATGAAGCTATCTATATACACAGTTAAAAGATTTGAGTACCTTATCAGGATTGACAGTGACAATGGTGCCAGGAGCAACTTTCTCCAGAAGATGATGTATTGATGTATCTCCAACACTCTCTGCAACAAGAGATAAGACACAAATAAACCCACAAATAAGCTAATAAGAACAAACCCACAAACTGTTAAATCATAAAACACAATCATCAATCTCCCAAACACACAAATAGGGATGTTAATGTGGTTAAAAAAACCCGCCCAGCCCAGCCCAACCCACAAATAACCCAACCCAATTTATACCCAGCCCACCGAAACCCAGAAACATCAAAAGTGTAAATAAAACCCAAAACATAACCCAATAGGGTATGGGTTACCCATGGGTACCCATAATAGCATTTTATTTGTCCTAAACAGATTATGTAAAATATTAATAACTTTTTATACACATAATCAAATTTTACATTTTATATACCATTAAAAAGATAATTTTAATATCTATGTATATATTTTAAAATCTCATTACACACATTAAGAAAAACATTAAAAACCATAAAAGTTTAGCTATTACTTGAAGAAAAAGCAAGAGATGACAAAAGTAAAAACCTGAAACACAAGCTCCCAACCTTTGTGTTGAAAAGCACATAAACGTGACATAACAAAGTCATAGAAAGTGACATAACAAAGTACTTAATAGGCTGCAACACTTAATAGAGATTTAAACAAAGGACCGATGATTTAAACAAGAAGATACACGAGGGGAGAAGAAAGACAAGATATAATTCTCTTGCTACCTTTGAGTGGAAGCCAACAGACAGGATTCTGACGATGCTAAAGCTTGACTTCTACTGTTACTGCACCATAAACACACAAACATCTTTTAGAAACTACACATATTCAGTAGAAACAGAGCAAGATAGTTTGAATTAAAAACACAGAACAAACGTACTACACTAAATCAAAAGATTAATCCACATAAACAAGATCTGATCAGATAGCTCTAAGATTAAAACCCACAACAAGTATACTGTATATCCATCACTAGATCAAAAGAATGATCAAAAGAAAACACCCATAAGGCCATAACTAATGCTTCAGGCTTAAGTACCTCGTGAGCTTGTGTTGGGTCAGAATTGACTCCAAGAACCGGAACAGAATCGTCTAAAAAATGGCTGGCGTGCAAGAGGGTGCCATTGCGTGAATTGGGTCTAAAAAATAGCTGGAAAATTTGCACTCAACTGCCTTCTTATTAAGAATCTCCTGGCAAAATACAATCGAACCAAAATCAGCTAAAGGCCTATATAAACATCATTTGCTGCCATCACTTTTAGACACTGAAATAAAGTAAGACCAAATATGCTTAGTTCATCATACACTCTCATCGATCAAAGCATCAGTTTGATATCTCTGTTCAGCTAAGAAACAAGCTAACTAAACAAGTGAGAGACAGGTAGTAGAGAGCACATCAGATGCTTACAGTAGGCTGAAAAGTGATTCCCAACCTCCTCCGTTGAGCTCTTATGCTGCAACGAGATAATAAATGGAGAGCCGAATCAATTAGTTTACTAAAGACAAAACCCATCACAGACGCATCGATTAGAGAAGAGCGATATATCTGAATAGATTCACAGACGACGAAGCGAGGACCACCTGATGATGGGTTTGCTGCAGAAAAATCTCAAACCCTAAAGATCCATTTCAGCAAACACCCATGAACCCTAGATCGATTTTCTCACCGATGGAGAACTGGGACTGGACGATGAGAAGCTGATTTCTCACCGATATCAGAGGTTTTGTTTTCAAATTAAAGGGCTTCGGGTTTAACCCGTGTCTTAACTTAACCGGCCCTATTTTAAGTTTTAACCCACATAAAATAAAATGTAGCCGGCTTTGAGTTTAAAAAAAATTGATGCGAGCTGGGCTAACCCTACAAATCAAAACCCATATTAACATCCTCTGTCTTCGATTTGAAGGCATGCAAGAAAGATTGTTCAATGTTCATAGATTAGAGCTAGATAGCACATATAAGGAGCTGACCTCTTTCAAGGATGGTAAGAGCAATAGAGGAGACAAGGATGCAGATTGTTAGAGGTTCTAGATGGTTCTAACGACCTGATAAGACCAACAACCTAGTCCTTATCGAGATCTAACCGTATCTACTCCAAGACTTATCTTTACATAATATCACAAATATATATATATCTTGGTTCCAGAACCATCTAGAACCTCTAACACAGATTAATGATGCAAATCCAGAGTCGTCTTCATCATTACTCACTGGTTGTGATCTTATGAGTGGTTTTTGTGTATCAGAATGTTCTCTGGAACTTCTAAAAGATAATATCTTCAGGTCAGGAGACAAATCACTTGACCAGCCGAAGCTTTAATGTAATACATACAAAACACTGACCTCTGCAAGATTTGCTATGCTATCTTCAGAGGCACTGGAACTTCTTTCTTGAAATCCTAGTCTAGATTTTGGTGTTCTAGGTTATCCAGAATCATCATTCTGTCCACGGATAACAACAGTTCCACTTGTTGAAGCGTCATCAGAAGATGTATACCTGCTAGTAGACTACACAGAGTTGGAATTAGACATATATTGGAAGAACAAGACAGGGACTAAGGCAAAGCATACAGACTTGCTTTAAGAAAAAAATATAGGGAAAAGGAATTTGTAATAGCTTAGCCCAGAGCTTTGATCACGAAATACTGAAGATGATTGAGAGCTTCTCGGAGATCTTATGACAACAGTTCCAGAACCACCGAGTGATGAATCATCCTAAATTTCAGAATGACAAGGATGATAACTGTATGATCTAAAATAAAAAAAACTTTTAAGTCAGATTGAAAACGGTTAACCAAGTAACTTGAAATACAAAGAGAAAATGAATCTCACTTCTTGAAAGTCATTCTGATAAGAAGTGGAAAACAATTTGTTACTACTGACTCGTGATGATTTTTTGAAAACTCTGATCAGAAGTAACTTCTTGGCGCCTTTCCCTAGAGTGTGGAGGTTTTAAGGCACGAACAGTTCCAGCACTTTGAGAACCCCCAAAACTAAAATCCCACCCGGCATTTTAGACAGTCCTCGCCTGAACACTGTAACTACAAATTCTTAACAGTTTGATGAACAAGAAACAGAGAAGCAATCCTAAGAATAGTAGACCAAAGATCCAACCTAGTTCCAGAAATTCCATGGCCTCTCTCTTCTCTAGCCACTCTAACAGTCCCAGATGATTCAACCGGAGATTTTGGACCACCTGTTGGACTCTCTTCGTCTTCTTTAACTTGGTACTTTGGCCGCTCTCTTCAAACAAAATAAAAAGACAGCATAAACAATACATCCTTTTCTGTTACAACAAACCAACACGGATGACTAGAACAAGCATCACACATGTATAGTCATGACAAATTAATACACAAGTTTGGTAAAAGCTATAACAAGCAAAGAAGCTACAAGATACCTTCTCATTGTACCCTTCCGAATTTTGGATCACTTCTGGTGCCATCCAAAATGGTGTTCCTACAAATGTCTATCGATTTTCTATTAGTAGTAATGCAGGACAAATAGTTGAAAATAACACTAAGCTATAGATGATAAATGTTTATATCCTTAAGCTTTCAGAGGTCAACTTATAAGATAAAATTTTGAAAATGTTCGAACATTAGAATGATTAAGACTATGGAATAGCATGCAAAGAAAAATGTGCAGTGTGACTTAGTCTAACAGAAAGTGCACAAAGCCACAGCTACAGGGTAGAAAAGTGAATGAGACACGACAGAGAACCAGGAGCTTCATTAGAATAATAAGATATAAGCACCTTTCTCCTCGATATTGTCCGGGTTAATTGTGCAGACACACCAAAATCCGCGACCTGATACGCGTGAATGAAGTTGGAGATCAGCAGTGCAACTAAACGACTCGGACATACAAGAATTTATTGAATTAAGTTTCAGAAGTAGAGAATACCTTGACATCACCATTCTCGGACAACAAAATATTAGCGGCTGCAGAAACAGGAAGAAAACAAATTGTCAGGTAATAAGCAATGAGAACACAGTTGAACCAAGAAAGGTCATTAAGATTTAAAAACATATTTAGCAGAGAAAACCTTTGATATCTCTGTGGATCTTCCCCTCAGTGTGGAGATATTCAACAGCATGAAGTAGACCACCCGTAATACAAGCAATTGAAATTTCATCCAATGGATGACCTGGTTGAAGCTACACTCGCAATATTGTTTACAAGAGGATTATAATTAGCATCACCATAGAAACAATTATATATATCTCAACTCAGCAAAGAAGTGAAATAACACACCAGGTCAGCGACTGAACCACCAGCCATATATTCCATAATGATCCATAACTTGGTCTGGTGGAGGTAAGAACCATAGTATTCGGTAATATAAGGGCAACGGCATTGTGAAAATACTGAAATTTCCTGGGTTTAATAAGACAACGTGAGCACGACAATCTTGCATTGCTAATTTATAGAGAATATCAATTTACAATCTGGGTTTACGTTAATCCAAGAGATACCTTGTGAATATCATCAATTTCATATTCCCTGTCAGATATGAAGTAAAATACGAAGGGAGTATTATATTTCCTTACCTCATTTATAAGAAGGGATGATCCAGATCGTCTCTACTGGTGGAGAGATCGAAAGAGAATACAAAGCCGGCTAAACTTAACAAGGTTTCTACATCTTTTTCATAATCTGCAAACTACAGTGCTTCAAAGAAGTGGAGAGTAAATCAGAGTCTGTTGTTGCCGACAACTCTGTGGCTGAATCTTCATGTATTGTTTTAACTTAGCTTATCCATGTGATCGAGCCCAAGGTAGGATTGGATAGGCTAAAATTCGATTCTTTTGTTTGTATTCCCATCTTTTATGATGATTTTGAATCACAATCATCATCGAAGCCTAGGCTACGATAATCAAAGATACAACTTACAACCAAGTTTTTCAAAAACTAAGTGGGTAGATTGGAGTTTTAGTTTGCAAATGTAGAAAAATCTCCGAAAAACATGTTTATGCGTATGGGAGCTGGAGGATGTGGAGCTAGCTTATAAAGCAAAGATGTCGCAAAACATATATTCTAGTTTAGGCCTAGGCAATGGATAGCATATCCGGATTTTTAAAGGTATTTATGATTTGTTTTATATGCTATGGATATCTAATTTTTCGATTTTTTTCCTTTCGGAGAAAATACAGATATTCGGAAAAATAGATATCCAAAAATTAATTAAATATTTGCGGATATTTATGAATACTTACGAATATCTCATCTGTTGTGATTAATACAAATAATCTTAAAAATTCGATATAAAATTGTTTTGTAAAATATTTTTTTTGCATGATATATAAGATAAAAATTAAAAGAATTAGTGAATCTACACATTTTGTAACTTTTTTAATTTAGTTAACGATTATAATAACAAAAAATTTAAGAAAAAGTTATAATTCTCGTAATTTTTTTCTCTTCCTTTTATGTAATACTTTTATATAATTAATAATGTGAATATAATTTGTCAAATCATATGTTAGAATAATAGTTATATAGTTTTATACATTTAAAACTTTAACTATAATTAAGATATACATGTATTTATTTATTGTCGGATCGTATCGGATATCCGCTTTCCAAAATTTTAATATTTGTGATTTTCTTTGATTTTAACGGATATTAATTTTTAGTATTTTTTTTGCTTCGAAAGTTTGCAGATGGATATCCAGAACTTTCGGATGAATAATGAATCGAACCAGTTTTAACGGATAAAATGTCCAGTCCTACTCTACTTACCTCCATTGAAATGAAGTAGTTTGATGATGACTCAACATTGGAGCATTCATTTTTATACTCAACTAGCTCTTTCACGGGTACAAATATATTTCCATGAAAATATTAAACATCTCCTCAGAATCTCATAATCTGTAATATTTTCAAGATATTACAAAATTAAATAAAAACATACATTTTATAACTTGCAATAAATATTTACTTTCAGCAAATAATTTAAAATTTTCAAACCAATATTACAATATTATAATTAAATTTTTCAAACCAAAATTATATTATTATAATATATAAACACAAATAGGTCAATATTCATATATATGCTATAGTCTCTTTTGGTGTGTTAGTCCTCCTCATTACTTTATTTTTTTATATAACACTATTTAAAATAGAAAATTGTGTTACATAGATTTAAAATTGACTTTATAAAATCTGTACTTACAATTAAAATTTGAATAATATGATTTATTAAATTTTAATATTTGAAAAAGATATTGAGATAACAAAACCTTATATTGTGGAAATAAATAATAGAATTAATAGAAAGAAAATAAAGTAACATATTTAAAACTGAATTTGGTTTAGATCAAATTTAAGTTTCTCGAAATCATCTTAAACCTTTTAACATGAAAAACCATATTTTAAAAATAACAAGTATATTCATTTTAAAAAATTATAACTAATTTTTCAGATAACATGATTTATTTAGTTTTCAAATACAATAGCATGAACAAAATTTAAATAATAGTATATTTTAAAATAATAACCATTTATATTAATCATTTACTCTAACTACTTTAATTATTTGTTAATTTTACGGGCATGCCGATCCTAGTTTATTACATATTTATGTACCAATACATATATATTAGTTCATCATAATTGAATTTAGTCTATTTTCCAGTATTATGGTGAATATTTCAGCAGTAGTCTAGTTAGACTACTATAATGTAATTCCTTGTAACCTGTTTATACTATTGTTGTTAATTCAAATAGTTAAATTAACAACAATAGTAATTCCTTGTAATTAAATTAACAACAATAGTTAAGATAGTTTCAAAAAAATAAATATAGTTAAGACATAACATCTATCAAAAGTATAATACACTAGTGTGTAAATCTTATTCAAACGGATTAAGATTTAATTATAAATTCTTTTCATAATTTTTATAATAAGAATAGTTTATGTATTTTTATTTTCCAATAGTATTCATTACTCATTTTAAAAATTAAATAGATAGTTTTACAAGAACAAATCAGAATTAACATAACATAACATTACCATCATATCATCATATTCACAATATCATTCTTAAAAATAATAATTGTGTTATGAATCATGAAGTGGATGGTCCATAACCAAGACCATACAAGTTCAAGACTAGAGTCTATTGGAGGTTTACATCAAGCCACATGGAAGACCCATTCAACCTTAGTTTTTATGAGTTTGGCCATGTCATTATGTAGAGTAGAGATGTCAAACAGGTTGATCCGTCCCGTCCCGTCCCGTACCGCAGTGGGCTCATCTCTTTGCGGGTCACGGCGGGTCAGGTCCGCGCGGGCTGCGGTCTCCAAAAGGTCGTCCCAAGCCCGTACCGCAAATTGCACACTCCTTTACAGGCTGTCCCGCGGGACATACGTTAATGTAATGTATCCGATCATGCTTGACACTGCAGGCCGCTCCAGAACACTTCCTGATGCTGCATGCTGCTCTAAGATGCCTCAGGCTGCTCCCCTACATAACCAAGTTCACATAATTAATATACATGAAATGTCTACAATGCAAATTCTTCAAAATTTGTAATATATTATGCATATTTCTCTATTAAAAGTGCATATAGAACATGAGATGATTATATATATATATATATGAAGTCATAACCAAACAAAAAGTGCATGTAAAAATGAGATGTTAATGTATATTCTATTCTATTGATGTAACAAGATAACAATGATAAGTAACGAGAGAACATGAAGAATAAAATACATATCGAAGAAGGCTCTAATCAGTAACAAGACTAACTCTTTCAGCTGAATGACATCATTGTTATAGAATTAAATAGCTTAGTCGATCAAGGCTCTAACCATAGCTTATTCTCGTTACCGCTTTGATCAGAGCTTAGTCTTGTTCATGTTATCTTAACCAAATAAAATAGTTATAGTTAATTTTGTCACACTCAAACATATTTACATACCAATTAAAGATAATTTCAGAATATGTTTTTCATTAGCTTATAACTCCTAAGTTTATAACCAATTTTTTAGTTTTAATGAATAAAAACTAAATATAATCAAACACCAAAACTAAGCTGCTAATCCCAAAATTAATTAAAAACACCAAATTAAAACACTAATGGAGCTCAAAACATCATCGTCGGAGCTCGAATCATCATTGCTGAAAGCTTTTTTCTTTTTTTCAGAGGAAAGTCATATAAATTACCTTTTTTACTCTTTTTTATTTTTTTTTTAGGTAAAACAAGAATTGAGGAGGAAAAAAATGCGGGTCTTTGTAATCCCGCAGACCTGCATCGTCCCGTCCCGCAAAAGACCCAGTCCCGCAAAGACCCGTCCCGCAAAGCCCGCTAATTTGCGGGTCTGTAAAATCTCGGCCCAATCCCGTCCCGCGACAGTTCTTTACGGGCCAGACCCGCGGTCCAGGTCCATGATTGACATCTCTAAACCCAATACTAACATAGTCGATCATCAAAGACCATCTTATATCTTCTCATTTTTTCTATAATGGGGTCCTAATTATTTATCTCATCAAGTAGATCAAATTTGGTTCTTCTATTTACACCTCAAAGGCTCAAAAGTTGTAACTTCAACGATCAGTAAAAGAAAGGTGTCACACTGACAAGATTGGGTTTAAACAACTACAAAGCCCACAATCAAGTTATGAGCCAATTTTGACCAAACAAAAAATTCTCAACCTAGAGTTTTGATCATTGGGTTATGGAATGGAATGAAGAAAATCATGAACAGCTGTAAACATTGAGATCTGACAAGAGAAAGAGGGGACCATTAATTCTCTAAAGCTGACCACCTTTATCCCATTTTGGTTCCATCATTTTCTGAAAATATAATTGAATTCATGTCATCCTTCTTAAACATGCGAAAGTTTTTAAAGTCTTCCAAAATATTATAGCGTAAAGACAAACACATTTACAATGACATTAACATTAACATTAACCCTATTAGTTTACTCTCTTATGGGTGTGAATATGTTATGGACTAACATATTGGTTGATTTGAAAAGAAAAGAAAAGAAAATAACAGAAAAGGGACTTGCTCTTCTTTTCCGAGTTTCCTTCATTTAGACCAACATGGGGTGTCTTCATGTACTACTCTCATGTCCCATTCTTCTTTACTCATTAAAGACTATATGTCACACTCAAGTTTGGTGGATCTCCTACACCCTTCTTAATGTATAGTATGTGTTAAAAGAAGACACATTATTGATACTAGTACACTCCAAATCTCTTTTGCTCTTTTTCATTATTATTTTTTCCTTTTTATCTTTGTACAACCGCATCATTCTAAATCCTGAATTCCACAAAAGCAACACTTGCAAAACTATGTCCATGGAAAATGACTCTTCTTCATCAATGGGGCCAAAAGAAGTGATTAAGAAAACACAAGAACAATTATTGTTCCAAATTCTTTTTGCCACTCAAGTATTAGCAGTGGGAATGAACCTAAAACCTAAATAACAAATTTATTAACATTTCGATGTAGATTGATAGAAGCATTGTTCCTCATTGGGTTTGGCAGAAGAAAAAAAGAGAAATATTTCTCGAGTAAAGCATTAAACCCACATGGAATAAAGGACAAAAACTTGCGATTTTAGCTTCAAGTGGGGGTTAAAGGGAGGTTTCCAACACAAAGAAAAAAGTATAAGGGAATTACACATTTATTTAATACAAGAACACATTGCTACACAATCAGGATACAATAACACAAGACGTGAGCTTGCGTGACTAGAAAAACACAATAGAGTTTACAGAAAATTGTCTAACTGATACAAACTGAATTTGAATCATAAAATGCTTGGCTACATGGAAGAAACAAGAATCTGCAACTCTTGATAACACACATAATCATTCCATATCCTAAACACACAACAACAAGAACACATTCCTTATTACACAAACAACATGAAACGTTATTACCAGTTTGATGAGTGGAAACCATTTCTATTGCACCATCTTATGTTTTGGATCTAGTTCAATGGCGAGAATCAGATGAATCAGACGATGGCTTGTCTCCGTGATCATCTTGTTCACTCTGATACTGGGCGGGTACACGTAAACCGGATAATTCACCACTAGAGGCAAACGCAATGCCTGGTATTGCTGATTGGTAAGGATGGTAATGATGATGAGCTTGTCAGCTGCTGAGCTTAAGGCGCTTATCATCGGTATCAGCTTTGAAGATATTGATTTTGACAAGGATGATGCTGTTGGAAAAGTTCTCCAAGATTTTGACAAGACTCTTGATGAGCAAGTTGATCAAGAAGAGTTTGTCCGTGGGATTAAGCGTTGGCTTATTCAAGCGATGGGAGCTGCTGGTCCTTCTGGTCCTGATGCTGGTCCTAGAACCATGAAGTACCTTGACCATTTCCATGTGGTGAGAAAGAGAGACAGAGAGACTGTTGATGATACCTCATTTGAAACTCTCTCTAGAACTAACTTTTTGTGCGTCTTGTGCAGCAAACAAAGAGAGAGCATGCTCTGTTGGGAGATAATGAGAATGGTGAGAATGATGAGGAATCAGGAGAGGTTGCAGACCCGAAATGGATCACTATCAAAGCAGCTTTGTTGCTACTCTTAGGAGCAGCCATTGCAGCTGCGTTTGCTGATCCTTTAGTGGACACAGTTAACAACTTCTCAGCAGCCACTGGGATTCCATCTTTCTTCATCTCCTTCATCGCTTTGCCTTTAGCCACCAACTCAAGTGAAGCAGTCTCTGCCATCATCTTCGCCTCCCGCAAAAAGATCAGAACAGCTTCCTTGACATTCTCTGAGGTCTGTTTATTTCAATGAACTGCACCATCTTTCTATCTCTTTATAGTTTACTAAAACCCTCTTTAATGGTGTTTGTTTTGCAGCTATGTGGTGGAGTGACAATGAACAACATTTTGTGTCTCTCGGTGTTCTTAGCAATCGTCTACGTTCGAGGGTTAACATGGAACTTCTCATCAGAAGTGTTGGTGATTCTCATAGTTTGTCTGGTGATGGGAGGTTTTGCTAGCTTCCGCACAACGTATCCTCTTTGGACATGTTTCATAGCTTACTTGCTTTACCCATTCTCTTTGGGTCTGGTCTATATTCTTGATTACTGGTTTGGCTGGTCGTAGTTCAAAAGATTTGGTGACAAGACTTGAGTTTGTTCTTGGCGTGTTTTGCTTTTATTTCTCTCTTTATGTTATGGATTTGTGAGTGTATAACTTAAAGTTAGTTCCTGAGATTTGTCAGTGATGATGGATGTTTGAAATACTCACTATTAAAGAATAAAGATATATTATCTTTCTTATTTCTTTGGTGTATAACTTAAAGTTAGTTCCTGAGATTTTAAGGTACTTCATTATACTAGTACCGACATCAGGAGCAGAAGGACAAGCATTTCCCATTGCCTGAATAAGCCAACGCTTAATCCCACATATAAACTCTTCATGATCAACTTGCTCATCAAGAGTCTTGTCATTAGAGAACTTTTCCAACGCATCATTTTTGTCAAAATTTTGGATCCGATAGGCGTCTTGAGACATGTCGTGGGGCGTAACGAGGACGTTGCATTTTTTGAGAGGAGGTGAATTGTAACATCTCGAATTGTGATACATGGAAAGGCTTAAGACAATTGATTTGAATACCTATATCAACAAAGTGCGCTTATATCTTCCAACAAACATCCGTATAGAACTCCAGAGTTAAGCGTGCTTGAGTTTGAGTAGTGGAAAGATGTGTGATCTATCGAGAAGTTATTCGCGATAGCGTGCGAGTGAGACCAAAGCACGGAAAAATGTCATGTGGTGATTTCAGGGTTAGTAAACAATTAATTCAAGTCTTTGTAAAAATTAATGCACTGTCTGTCAGACGGAACGGGACCCACATGACGAGTGAGCTGGCGGGGCGTTACAGATACCTCATTTGAAACTCTCGCTAGAACTTATTTTTTGTGTGTCTTGTGCAGCAAACAAAGAGAGAGAGCACGCTCTGTTGTGAGATAATAAAAATGGTGAGAATGATGAGGAATCAGGGGAGATTGCAGACCCGAAATGGATCACCAATAAAGAAGCTTTTTTGCTACTCTCAGGAGCAGTCATTTGCTGATCCTTTAGTGGACACATTTAATAACTTCTTAGCAGCAACATGGATCCCATATTTCTTCATTTCTTTCATTGCTTTGCCTCAGCCACCAACTCAAGTGAAGCTGTCTCTGCCATCATCTTCGCCTCTCGTAAAAAGATCATAACAACTTCCCTAACTTTCTCCCATGTCTGTTTGTTTAATGAACTGAGCCATTTTTCTATCTCTTTATAGTTTACTATAGCCCTCTTTCATGGTGTTTGTTTTGTCACATCTATGTGGTGGAGTGACAATGAACAACATTCTCTATCTCTCAGTGTTCTTAGTGATCGTTAGCCTAAGAGGACTAACGTGGAACTTCTCATCGGAAGTGTTGGTTATTCTTATAGTTTTACTGGTGATGGGAGGTTTTGCTAGCTTCCGCACAACTTATCCCCTTTGGACATGTTTCATAGCATATTTGGTTTACCCATTCTCTTAGGGTCTGGTTTATATTCTGGATTACTGGTTTGGCTGGTCTTAGTTCAAAAAGGTTTGGTGACAATAACTGAGTTTGTTCTATAGCATGTTTTGTTTTTCTTTCTCTCATGTTATGGATTTGAGAGTGTAAACTTTAGCTAAATTCTTGAGATTTTTCAGTGATTATGTTTGTTTGAAAGCTTATATATTATCTTTCTTGTGTCTCAGGTATATTATCTTATTCTACCCTTTTTGTATCTTTCTTCTACTATTATTGCGGATGTTATTACTTGTTGTTGCAAAAGAAACTAGAGTACATTTGTAATCTCACTCATGTGACTGAAATTTATCAACTTTTGAGAAAATTAAAGATGAAATTAAAAAACTGATGATTGGCTATTGCTACTGATGTACATAATTGTCATAAATATAAGTATTAGCATTCAACTACTCTTAATAATTTCTTCATTTTGTGTTAACACATAATTTTATTGAAGAGGTCCCGTAGCTCAGTTGGTTAGAGCGTTGGTCTTATGAGCCGAAGGTCGCGGGTTCGAGCCCCGCCGGAACCAAAAGGGAGTTATATTTAATTTTAGATATCAAGTTTTAAACCTGAAACCCAATGCTAACATGGCCGATCTTCAGAGACCATCTTTTATCTTCTCACTTTTTTCTATCTTGGATGAGTCATCTCTTCTCTTTTCCCATATCTTATTACCCGATTTCTAAAAGAACCATTCTAATTGTAATAATGTTTTTAATTCAAAATTAAGTCATTCATATTTACTCATAATAATAATAATAATAATAATAATAATAACAAAAAAAGAGATTCCAATCTATCTATAGCTTTTTATTTTATTATTCTTCTCTTTTTTTTTGTTCTCTGCGATTTTAATTTCTTTAAACTTTTTTATTTGGGTTGAAGGTGATAGAACCTCCGCCAGTGATAAAAACCGTCATTAACAATTCTGCAGGTGATAAAAACGGCAGCATCAATTGCAGAATACAAAGAGAGGAAATTAAAGATGAAATGAATTAAATAATGATTGTTTATTGCTACTGATGTACATAATCGTCATAAACATAAGAGCATCTCCAACCATCCTCTATATTTGCCTCTATAATAGCATTTAAAACCAAAATCACTCCAACTCTACTCTATTTCTTCTTCTAAAATAGTGATTGCTATATTTTCCTCTATTTATAGAGGAAAAAATAGCATTCCTCTATATTTTGATCTATATTTTAGAGATCTCTATTTTAAGGAAATACATTGGAGCAAATCACATCTCTATTATGGAGTTCCTCTAGTATAGAGGAAAAAATAGCAAAATACATTGGAGATGGTCTAAGTATTAACATTTAACAACTGCTCTTAATATTTTTTTCATTTTATGTTAACACATAATTTTATCGTAAAGATATCGTAACTCAGTTGATTAGAGCGTTGGTCTTATGAACCGAAGATCACGGGTTCAAACCCAGTCTGAACCAAAAATACCCGTGTTCGAAAACGCGCCGGATTGCCCGCGTATTCGGCCGGTTATTCGCTGTTCGTGTCCTTACCGTGGCGAGATGGAGCAGATCGGCGAGGTTAGGCGGTGGAGCAAGTTTTTTCGGAGTTAATGGAGTAATCTGAAAAATCAGTGCATAATAACTCAAACCTGCTTAATTTCCTTCTAAAACTCTGCTATATATTCATCTGAATCGTTGAAATTGATAGTTGTTTACTTTTGTTCTGCTGTAGAAAGCATGAAAAGTTAAAGAAATCGTGAAAAAATGTATAGTTTGACGGCTAGGGTTGCAGAGATTGATTAAAGAGATGGAGGCAAAATCGTAAATTTTCTGTTTAGTGAAAAAAATGTAAATGCGGCATGGGGGTAGGTCGAACCCTGATCTCTATAATTATATTATAACTTCTTGACCACCAGACTACACGAACATACTGAGCATATCAACCAAAACTAATAAATAAAGGTATAGTGCCTTAAAATTAATCCCCGATTAATCTCCGTTTAATCCCCGATTTCTTGATAAATCGCTAGGCGTAGACCAACCGTCCGACTCATGCCTAGCGTATTTTCGAACATGGAAAAATACTAAGACCAAAAACAAGTTATATTTGGTTTTAGAAATCAAGTTTTAATCTGGAACTCAATGCTAACATGGTCGAGCTTCAAAGACCATCATATACTTCTCACTTTTCTCTATTTTGGGGAAGTCATCTCTTCTCTTTTTTTTTTTTTTTGTAACTGAGGTCATCTCTTCTCTTGCCCCCAAATTTTATGATCCAATCTCTGAAAACTCCATTATAATTGTGATATTATTTTAATTTACTTTTAATTCAAAAATTAAATCATCTACACAAGTTTTTAAACCTGGAACCCAATACTAACATAGTCGATCATCAAAGACCATCTTATATCTTCTCATTTTTTTCATAATGGGGTCCTAATTTAATTATTTATCTCATCAAGTAGATCAAATTTGGTTCTTCTATTTACACCTCAAAGGCTCAAAAGTTGTAACTTCGACGATCAGTAAAGGAAAGGTGTCACACTGACAAGATTGGGTTTAAACAACTACACAGCCCACAATCAAGTTATGAGCCAATTTTGACCAAACAAAAAAATTCTCAATCTAGAGTTTTGAATCTTTTGATCATTGGGGTATGGAATAGAATGAAGAAAATCATGAACAGCTGTAAACATTGAGATCTGACAAGAGAAAGAGGGGACCATTAATTCTCTAAAGCTGACCACCTTTATCCCATTTTGGTTCCATCATTTTCTGAAAATATAATTGGAATTCATGTCATTCTTCTTAAACATGCGAAAGTTTTAAAGTCTTCCAAAATATTATAGCGTAAAGACAAACACATTTACAATGAAATTAACATTAACATTAACCCTATTAGTTTACTCTCTTATGGATGTGAATATGTTATGGACTAACATATTGGTTGGTCTGAAAAGAAAGAAAAGAAAATAACAAAAAAGGGACTTGCTCTTCTTTTCCGAGTTTCCTTCATTTAGACCAACATGGGGTGTCTTCATGTACTACTCTCATGTCCCATTCTTCTTTACTCATTAAAGACTATATGTCACACTCAAGTTTGGTGGATCTCCTACACCCTTCTTAATGTATAGTATGTGTTAAAAGAAGACACATTATTGATACTAGTACACTCCAAATCTCTTTTGCTCTTTTTCATTATTATTTTTTCCTTTTTATCTTTGTACAACCGCATCATTCTAAATCCTGAATTCCACAAAAGCAACACTTGCAAAACTATGTCCATGGAAAATGACTCTTCTTCATCAATGGGGCCAAAAGAAGTGATTAAGAAAACACAAGAACAATTATTGTTCCAAATTCTTTTTGCCACTCAAGTATGAGCAGTGGGAATGAACCTAAAACCTAAATAACAAATTTATTAACATTTCGATGTAGATTGATAGAAGCACTGTTCCTCATTGGGTTTGGCAGAAGAAAAAAAGAGAAATATTTCTCGAGTAAAGCATTAAACCCACATGGAATAAAGGACAAAAACTTGCGATTTTAGCTTCAAGTGGGGTTAAAGGGAGGTTTCCAACACAAAAAAAAAAGAGTATAAGGGAATTACACATTTATTTAATACAAGAACACATTGCTACACAATCAGGATACAATAACACAAGACGTGAGCTTGCATGACTAGAAAAACACAATAGAGTTTGCAGAAAATTGTCTAACTGATACAAATTAGATTTAAATCACAAAACGCTTGGTTACATGGAAGAAACAAGAATCTGCAACTCTTGATAACACACATAGTCATTCCATATCCTAAACACACAACAACAAGAACACATTCCTTATTACACAAGCTCCATGAAACGTTATTACCAGTTTGATGAGTGGAAACCATTTCTAATGCACAATCTTATTTTTTGGATCTAGTTCAATGGCGAGAATCAGATGAATCAGACGATGGCTTGTCGCCGTGATCATCTTGTTCACTCTGATACCGGGCTGGTACACGTAAACCGGATAAGTCACCACTAGAGGCAAACGCAATGCCTGGTATTGCTGATTGGTAAGGATGGTAATGATGATGATGATGATGATCGTTGGTCGTAACGGACTGATGGTGATGGTAAGGATCAAACCAAGCACGAAGCATTGGTGTGTTAATGGACTGAAGGGGACCCCTCTGAGAAAAAAACTGACTTTGTGGCTGAAACGACGTCGTTGTAGTAGCCGGAGAAGCAAACACAAACCCTCCTCCTCCTCCACTTGCGGCGGAGTCAGCTGCTCCGCCGTTGTTCCACGTCACCAGCCGATGGTTCTGTTGCGACTGGTCCCAGCTCGCCGTCGATGAATCAAACCCTAACGGATTGCTCTGTCCGGATAACAGAGCATGCTCTGTTTCATGCTCTGTTTCATCGGCGAAAGGAGGAGCCTTTTGGAAGGAGTGAAGCGAGAGACAAAGGTCTTGGCTTTGTGTATCGGCTCGTGACGGTGGCTGATGGTAAATCGACGCCGGGAGAAAAACTGACGGGTGATGCTCTGTTTCTTCTCCGGAACCACCGTGAATCTCCGTCGCCGGCGGAGGAACTAAAGTTTTGTATCTTTTGGGTTTGTTTGCAGCAGCTTGACGGATTGTGTCGGCGGGGTTCCACGGAGGAAGCTCGGCGAGGTCATCAATGGCGGACTTAGCTTTCTTGATGAGCCAATCAACGGCTTTGCTTGGTCTATCGAAACCGAGTCGATCTTGAACATCGTAGAACTGAATCGCTGTTGGAGCTGAGAGCCTCACGCGCCGGTCACGTGGTCCTTTAGCCGTACAGACTTTGCTGTGTCTGTCTTTTTTTCCTGTTGATCGCACAATGTGGCCTCCCTCAACCTCCACGATCTCGCCGCAACCACCGTGCTCCAACGCTGATTGGTGTCTCATCCCGAGAGGAGGCGGCGAGGATGAGTCTGTTATATGGTGGTGGTTGGATTCTTCTTCATCAGCCATTGTTGGAGCATATCTAGGAAGATGAAGTATTGTGATGGTGAGGAAGAAGAGAGTGGCTGGTAGTCATAGAAAGATATGTCACCACATCACTGTTGCACACTTTCTGCTTTTTATTTCATTTTTGAATTATGTTAAAATCGTATTTGTGAACTGTTCTTGGAATTGTATGCTTGTATGTTTTGATGGAAAAATGAAGTTTTGTAGTGCCTCAAGAAAGATTTTATATAATACTGTATTTACTAATATTAACATTACAATAAATATTTTTACTACATAATTTTAAATGATCATTAATCAATGATACTTAAATCAATTAGAGATTTTTAGTTAATATTTCTTTAAATAATAAAAATACATTTAAAATTGAAAATTTATTTTTGAAAAAATAAATTTTCATAAATTTTAACTTTCACGGACATTAATGGTTTATAAATAGTAGATTTTTTAAAAAAATTCACATAATTTTTGATTAAAGTTAACACTTGATTATAAATATATCATTTTATGTGACTGACTATTTTGAAAAGATTGAATCAATAAAAATTCAACATAATCAGTTATTTTGGTTATAATTTATTTATTGTTACCTTCCAAATTTGTGGAAAGTTAATTAATCTGATAGTTTGACTAAAAGTTTATTAATATTTTCTATACTTGAAAACTTGAATTTAACATAGCCTATACAAAACTGTACGATATTACCTAGTTTTTTATTCGGCAGTTCAACCTTGAGTTCAGGAAAAGTCAATTTATCAAACAATTATCGACTAAAGGAAGAAATGATTATATAAGATCTTCATTATAGTGCAAAATCAATTCAATTAGGCATACAATTTGTGCAAATAAAATCGACTAGGCATACAATTTGATAAGGTGATCTTGAATCAATACTGTTATAAGAGAAT
Source organism: Raphanus sativus (assembly GCF_000801105.2). Classification (NCBI taxonomy): domain Eukaryota; kingdom Viridiplantae; phylum Streptophyta; class Magnoliopsida; order Brassicales; family Brassicaceae; genus Raphanus; species Raphanus sativus. Next base: position 25,891,446 of record NC_079518.1, on the reverse strand, counting down.
CATAAAATTGGATTCAACTTATTTCTAGGTAAAAAAAATTGAAAACTACTAAATAATATAGTTAATACTCTTACAACATTATCTTTAAATAGGACAGAAAGTCTAATATGTATTGCAAAGAAACAATCGTATTTTGTCGTTTATATAGATGTATAGTTACCACATTTGGTTTGTAGAGTTTACATGAGTTTATTTATGTTGATGACAAAAAACATTAACCTTAAGTCTAATGTATTTATATTTTACAATAAAATCACCATAAATTGTTGTCTTATTTATGGTAACAATTTAAATGAGATGATTATTAATGATTTTCTGATAAATTGATACTATTTGTAGGAAAAAAATTAATGTCTTCTTATCTTAATTAATTTAAACAAAATTATTTTTTTAACTACGTTGTTAATATATCTTAATTTTCCCTAACAATTTAAATTTATATATTCACAATAGTAACAAAAAAAATATTTTGAAATATTTTTTGTTTGATCTGACATCTATATACTTGTTCTTCAAACAATAAATAACAAAAAACTAATATTTTCATATAAATTAATTTTGGTTTTCTCTAATATTATTTTCTTCATTTTTGAACAGTAAAAATTCATAAAAGTACAAAATTTACAAATCCAATAGTTTTTTCAGTTTTGTGTACAACTTAAAAGTATTTAAAATTTAATTTTAGAAATATTATCACTTTTCTTTAGTTTTTAATGGGTCAACCAGGATTAGGTCACGGGCTATAGATAATTTTTTAGATTTTTATCTGATTTCTTAAATTTTTAATTAATGAAACTTGCATTAAATTTGAACTAGATTATATACAGATCAACCGGATTTATATGTTTAACCGCGAATCCGGATCGAATATAAGAACATTAAATATCTATTTTGAACATAAATATGTAGATCAAAATTCAAAAAAAAAATAGTACTTAATATTAATTATCATTTTTAACCAAAAATCAAATCCGTTCTTTAAAATCACGAATCAAAATCAATGTCGTAAAACAATTAAACAGTAGGTTGTAGAGTTATGTATATAAATTATTCATAATTATAATACTATAATATGAAAAAAAAAGTGGCATGAGCACTGAGGAAATGTCGGACATAGCTATGAGGCTATGCTCATTTTCCTTATCTCTTTGTAATCAGTTTCTTTCCAACCACTTCTCCATAGAGACACCGACCATTTCTTACATTTTCAGTATAATACTATACTTGCTTTGTATTTTTCAACTTTGACATATGATGATGTAACTGGACGCCCGTATTCATGAAAATAATGGTACTGCGCAAATAAATGATACTCACCTGCCATTCCACCTACTCTACAAGTACATAAGTTTTCCAATGATGGTATGAATCTACTACTTTCGTGGATTCTTGTTCTTCGGCCGCATGTGTGGCAGTAAGTACGTTCACGGTGATTTGAGTATATAATGGGGGAGGTGTAAAAGAGCAGATGCAAAATCTACAAGCCTCACAGCCGAAGGTTGAATGGGTTATGGGCTGATAATTTAAGACAGTCCTGTAGGTTGGAACTTTTGTGATGGACATGTGCAAAAGCTCGCTCCTAATCCTATCCCTCGGACAATTTACAAGCGACGCAATAGCATTGACATGGGATGTCAAACTGTATTATAAATCTTGTTTTGAAGATATCCAGTAAGAGAGTGACTTTAAAACTTTAATCAAAGTCCTTAAAGATCCCTCTTTTTAGCCAAGACTAGTTACTATCACGTAATCTTATTAGTTTGTGATGGTGTGTGACATTTATTACCCGCAAAACAGATTGTTTGAAAACAAAAGACAGACTCAAATCATGTAGTATCTTATGGAAGGCAAACTCTAGCCGGAAAATTTGGAAAAAACAACCACCAAGTCAAACCGGTTTGATCATTGGTTGGCAAACTTAACGCCCTTCTCAATGGAAGACTTGAGTTCAGGCTTCAATGCCTCCAAGCCTTCCTTCTCAAAGTCTGAGAGTGGGCCCAAATCAAGAACCTCCTCCACGCCGTTCTTTCCCAACCTCACCTGAATTACATAACAAAATCATCACATTCATCAACTTGAGCCATGAGACCGTAGGATGAAAACTATTTGATAAGTTTTGAGGATTACCTTTGAGGCAAAGAAAGGAAGCTCAGTGATTGTGGATTGCACGTATGAGCATTCAACAACATCTGGAACACCGTTAAGTCCCTTCAAGCATGCATCAGCGAATAGTGCTCCAGCATAGCTGTGTGACAATGATCAGATTACAAGATTCAATAAATCAAAGAAGATCAAAGATTAACGACGAAAAGGGCAGAGCACAATTACTTACGCCATTGACAATGTAGCTGAACCTTTTCCTGCTTTAGCCTCCACGACTTCTGTACCTCCATCTTGGGTACGCTTGGTGAGAGCGGTAAGCACATCAGCTGACAGGTTAGCTTGAGGAGTGGCCTACATTGTTTACAACACAATGAGAGAGATTAAGAGAAGAGTGGGAGAATTGAGTGAGAGAAATAAGAAGATTGAGTGAGAGAGGAAGCGGGAGGTAACCTGAGAGAAGAGTGGGAGAATTGTAACACCAGCATGACCACCAATCACCGGAACATTCACTTCTGTAGATAGAGACACAACAAGCATTCAATTATTAGGACTCAGGATTGGGATTCAATTTTCCTATCGTGCTAAAATGTGAAGAAAACAAACATCCTTGAACACACAGCTATGAATCCACACAAACCTGCAACAGGGACATTAGCCTTTCCAGCATAGAAGGTCTTGGCCCTAACGACGTCAAGAGTGGTAACACCAAACAACTTCTTTTCATCGTACATACCAGCCTTCTTAAATATCTCAGCTGCAATTGGAACAGTGGAGTTCACTGGGTTGCTGATCATATTAACAAGTGCCTGATTCAACACAAAAGAGCAACTCCAAAGGTCTCAGTCATTTGATTAAAAAAAAACACACAAAAGAATACCTATAATAAATAAATCAACAATCATGCTCTTGGCACACTGAAGCATATTAACAAGTGCATGATTCAACGAAAGAGTAACTCCAAAGGTTAGCCATTTGATTAGAAAAAACCACAAAAGGAGACATTTTTACAACTAAAATTCAACTGCAAAATGAGATGGGAGAGGGTCTTACATGAGGGCAGTACTTGGCGATGGCAGAGGCAAGGTTCTTGACAATGCCAGCATTGATGTTGAAAAGATCATCACGGGTCATACCAGGCTTCCTGGGGACACCAGCTGGAATGATAACGAGGTCAGCTCCTTCAAGAGCTTTCGCCAACTCATCATCTCCCATGTATCCAACTACCTATTAAAAACACAAATGAATGAAGCAACTATATCAATATAAGCCTAGAAAGCAACAGATCTCTCGCTGATATAACAGATCGAGAACGCACTCTCAAGCCTAAAAGTGAACATGAATTGAGAAAGACAAATCAAAGACACGATCTAGTAGTATTATATACCTGAGATCTGGTGTTGATGTGACCGACATCAGCGGCGACTCCAGGAGTGTTGGCGATATCGAAGAGGGAGAGGCTGGAGACGAGAGGGTTGAGTTTCATGAGGAGAGCAAGAGGCTGACCGATTCCACCGGCGGCTCCCAAGATTGCGACTTTTCGCTCGGGGACGGATCCGGATGAGAAGTTGCGGCGGAGAACCGACTGCTTCGCCGAGGCGGAGGATCGGACAAGCATAGATCTGAACATTTTTGGGGGATTTGCGAGGAGAGAAGATGTCTTTTTTGTTTTTTAGTTTTTGTGGTGAAGCACTTGGGCGAGACACTCGATGATGATGAGATATGTCTCTTGACTCTTTGCTTTTAATGCACTTCCACTCCCTGGGTGTTTTTTTTGTCTTTTTCTAAAAGCTTTTGGGTTAGTTGCTGTGTAAAACAGATACTGGGTTACTTGTTGTAATAAAAAGAAACTTTTAGGTTAATCAATACAATTAAAACAACATACATCCCCTTAGTTTTTCAAACTATTTACAGGAATTCCACTGAAATATATTAAATATTTAATATTTAAATTATCTAAAATATTTTGAAGAGATCTTTAGAAAATCTGAACAAATAATATTTAGCCTAATATAGTTTCACATAGAATTTGAAATAAATAGTCACCTTTTTATTTGCATATGTGATAGTACATAGATGTTTTTTTTTCCTATGTAAATTTACATTTTTATTTTCTTTGTTTCAATATATATTATCATCATAACTAACATAGATAGGTGGAGTTTATATAATTATAAACTATATATAACTGCAATCTATCTATTTATATAAATTAGTGTTTTCTCTCCTGTGAGAGAGAGACACGTCATTAAGTAAATTAAGGGGAGCCTTGCACGTGTCCTCTTCGTTTTCTTTCATGGGTCTCGGGAAAAAAAGTTTGGGCTTCAACGTTTTAGTTTATGGAGTTTCTGATAAATCGATTGCCTAAAATCGATTATAAGAATCTCTGTGTGTTTTTCATAGCGTCGTTCAGTCTTCCTCATTATCAATCGAATGGTTTGGAGTTACAGATGCATCGCCTTTATGGCCTTCTTAAATCACTTGACCCAATGCATCCACTATCTTTCATTCAATGTAAATTTGTTTTATGTAAGGCGGTGCATGTAGGCTTCTCTTCCTATAGAAAGGTTAGTTTCATTCCTTTGAAAATCATCTTCTCATTCCATGAAACTACAATCAAAACTTATTCTCTGTCAATGGCTAACTCCGCTGCTTTCCAATTTGAAGTCAGGTAGATGTATGCAATCAATTCATCAACTTTCTCCTCATCACATTTCTCACCTTGATATATATGGCGCCAGGGTACTCAGAGAAATCACAAAGTCATCTCAAAGGAATCAGAGGAGTCGAGAGCGTTCGCCGGCGCTGTCTTCTTCCATCTACGGTGGCAAAACCCAGATCTTTGATTGCCATAAAAATCCCTGGTATGACCATCCAATCATACCCAAAAAGAATATTGTTTTCTAATACTGATTTCTTATATGTTTCTTAAGAGTTATTAGAGACAGAGGATTTGAACAGATTACAGTTGGATTCATCATGTGTTGCAGGTTGCAACCACAACTGTTTGGTTTCATTATGTGTTGCAGCCACATATGCGAGAGCACTAAAGTAAGCTCTTCAAGAAATTTTCAATCTTCAAAAGGGTAAGAAATCACAACATTTTTGGCACGTTTATGAAATTTCTAAAGTGATCACCAGTATTGCTAACTTTTACAATCCCCCTTGGTTCAAGGTTCTACGGGGGCTCATACTCAAAACTTTGAAGCACCTGCTGAAGGAAGGTACCATCTGTTAGCTAAGCGTATCCAATTTGACAAGAAAGTAATATCAACTTCAAACTCATTGACTCACCAGTTTCCATTCGCATCAATGGCCAGACCAATGAGATAACTGCTTTTATTCTACCGAAAGTTCAGGTCTCAGAAATATGAGCAGCTAATGCATTTAGTTATTACAAACGTGGATTTGCTGGGTATTTGTTTCTAATCTTGATTTTTCAATTTGCTAAAAATTTTGGTTTAATAATTGTCCAAGAGTATTCAACCTTTCTAACCAAAGTTTTCTGCAGATATTTTCCGTGTTGTTTGTGGCATCAATAACACGACAACGAAGAAAATCAGGCCGTGTTATTCATGGTGACGGATGAAAGCTTCTAGCAATTCAAATTCTTATTGTTAGAACATTTCAAACATATGTTCTTCTTGACTACTAGACTTGGTAAGTATTTAATTTATAATATTTTCCTGCACAGAATTCCTATGCTGCAACATGATTTGAGGTTTGTGCTTCGTTTTGTATTATGTGTAAATAATATATCTGATGTTTCATTCTTCGTAAAAAACTTGGAGAATATAGTGAGAAAAAGGGATGATGCAAGGTTATTCAAATACAAAGTCCAACACTTTGTGGAAGATGGAAGTCTTTTACTTTTCTTTTCTAGGCTATCTTTATATCCATAATAAGATGCTAAAAGAACTGATTTTTCCTGTTTTCTATAAGCTGATGCCGACACTAACAGAACAACTGATCATGGAGACTTCACAGAAGCAACAGTACACATCAACAACAGACCCGACAGAGAAGAGCATCCATTCTTAGCCTTCTAAAGAAAAATTGAAGCTACAGATTAGTCTTTTGTACAGATAAAAGATAAAGGAAAGTAAAAGTATCAATGGATCTAAGAAACAAATGTATAAGACTGCAAATAATATATAATTTGTGTTTTTTTTTTTTTACTTATTTGCCTAATTAAGTTAAAAACACTGAATAATGTTTTAATAAGTTATAATATAGATGAAACTATCTAAAGGTGGGATAAATATATAGTGTTGAGAAAGAAAAAGAGGGATAAATATATACTATCCAATAGTCTACAAAGTAAACAAAAAAAGAAGAAGCAAACAAGCAAGTATATAACTACGAAAAGGAAACTACTTTGGATAACTTATGTCAAACAATTAACATATTCAACCAAGCCCAGCACATGTAGTTTTGTTGTATTAACAAATTACCCACCAACTTAAATAGCACAAATAGTTCAGTCTCAACACAATCAAACAAATGATTCTGCTAATAATTGATACATAATCAAAATAAAATACTAAAAATAGTTTAAAAAATATAAAAAGATTAATTAAAATTTAGTGATGTACATAATATAACTTGGTTTGATGAAAAGTTTAACAAAGAGATAGTAGTTTAGTACAAATTACACAATATTTAAACATATTCAAAATAAATAGAGAAGTCTATAAGATTGGAAAAGAGATAAATAACAATAAAATAATAGAAAATAACACTTACTGATTAATACATAATCAAAATATTTTTTTTCAGAAAAGTAACAATATTTCATGAATCAAACATGATGATATCATGCATATTACTACCATTAAAGAATCAACACATTCCTTGAATAAAGCAAAATGGCATCACGCACATTAGCTTTGAAATTAAAGTGAATAGTTTAAAAAATCGAGATTGAGTTTCATAATACACAAAAGCTCTACAAAGAAGACATCAGCACATAATGATAATTGATGACATAAAAAAATCAAACAAAATCAAGTAAATACACTGTAAAAATTAAAATTAATCATTGAGAGAACCACAATTATATTATTATACGATTTAGTCAATCACAATAACTTCAGCTCTAAATATCATAACACCGTATATAAGGGAAAATCACACGTACATAAAGATTCACAAAAACATATAACCAACCCTTTGAATCTAAAACAAATGGCAATCGAAATTAAATAAAAATCGACTAATATAAGAGAACATTACATCATTTGTATATGTTTTATAGGTATCATATTCTTCCTAATGAAAAACAAAGTATTCTTCATATTTATTGTTTCAATTTTAAGGCATTCCTATTGTCTAATTTGCAGGTGTTAATTAGAATGCTGCAAGATAGACTCACCACGGAGACTAACGTCATTTTCTTTGATATTTAACATTTCAGCAGCTTCTTTAAAGCTTGCCATTTCTATAATATGATTATGAAATGTAGAGGCTGATGCAGTGGCAAACTCAACACTTTTATCTCTAAACTTGCCCTTCCTTTGTGTTGGGTAAACTTGCTTTTAGTTTAATGAATTGTAGTTCGACCAGAAAAATGGGATTATGTATAATAATATTTGCTTGGTCTTTACCACATTATAGCTTCATTATAACAAAAGCAATCTACGTTTAACTTTTGAATGGATCCTCAAAAATTAAATTAAATGTAATATAATCAAAAATGTTACAAAATACTCTATTATAAAATACTAATATATTCTTATCCATATATTGAAATTTTATTTTCTTTTAAAATAATTCTAGGAACAATGATGCATGAGTAAAAGAAAAGTAATGCATCTTCATATGTTATACGGATACTTTATTTTTCAAGACCACAAAATTAATTTAAATTTCACTAGAACATATATTATCATCTACGCGCCGGGCTCCCCTAGTAACCTATATATAATTGTATATGCCTGAGATATAACTGCAACAACATCAAAAAAGTTCCATAAGAATAAATTCATATTTTCAGGAATGTTATATTTTTTGTATATCAAACTCCTTATCATGGAACTTAAACTCATATTTTAAAAGTCTATCTATATCGAACTTTTTATCATACTCTCAATTGTGAATTTTGTATAATTTTTGCAGCTACCTTTATAAGTTCAGAGATGTGAGAGAAAAATTAAATATATCCTAGAAAAAAATGAAATATTCAGAGATATAATTGGTTACAGCCTGCATTTTATAAAAATTATATTTCTTAGAAAATATAAAACAAAAATATATCCGTCCTTTTAAGGGCGGATCATAAATTTGGTTCAACTATTTGAAAAAATCGATTTGCGGATGCAGATTATGAGTATTTTATTCGGGTGAGTGCGGGTTGGTAGATTTTGGATTACGGCCGCGGACCCGAAAAGTATTTCAAATAAAAAGAAGAGTAAACACTTTTTAAAAAATATGGTAATTAAAAAATTAAAATTTTAAAAATATATAATTTTTTATTTTTTATAATAATTAAATTAAATAATTATTTTAAACAATTTATAACCTGCAGATAACCGCAAAATTAAATAGGACGGATACCAGTACAAATTTTTTGGCCGAAACAAAATTGAAACCGTGTGTTGGGGGTTGACCGGCAATCCAGCCCTAACCGAGCGTATACAAGATCAATTTTTAAATTGCTATTATTTAATAAAATATATTTTGATTAAAATTTACACACAAATATGATTATAAAGAAACATACAAATATAATCACAAAAAAAAACAAAAAATATGAAAATTAAATTAAAACCAAAAATATACCCGCCATTTAAAGGGCGGGTCAAAATCTAGTGTATACTATTAAATCAGAATCCTATTTGAATTTTTACCTAAACCTACCCTTCTATAATAAAGAAGTCGCAGATTTCATTAAGGGTATTTCTGTTATTTTATATCATTTTCAATTAATGGGTCTCTTAATTATAGGCCCAAACTTTTTTTGTTCCTTTAATTTCACGGTTTTGGGCCATTGGGCCGATTTTAATATTTATCTAATTATCATTTTTCGTTTGGGCCATTTGGGCCAAGTTCTAATAGTGATATTAACAAATATTTACACATAATTATTATTATTTATTTTTCTCAATATAATTAAAACTTTCTGAAAATATTTTAATATTGATAATGAAAGACTTAAAATTGTTAAAAAGAATATAATATTAATTTATTTACAAGTTAAATCTGTTAAAAATTATATCTTTCAAAAATTCAGTACATAAAAGTGAAAATTGATTGAAAAAATTTAAAATACCACTTCAAATGTTTGCAAAAAAAAACAAGTTCAATTTTAAACATAAATACCCATTTATACAATAAAAATAAAAATAAAACAATACAATAAAAATAAATAAAAATATTTCATTTCAAAAACTTATTCAAAATTTATTAAAAAAAAGAAAAACAAACCCGCGATTTTAAAGCGCGGATCAAAACCTAGTTTAGTTTTAAAGGAAAAACTAGATTTTGATCCGCCCTTTCAAAGCGCGGGTTTATTTTCCTTTATTATTTTTTTAAATTGACAAATATTTAGTAAATATCATATTTTTATATATTTGTTTTTTTATAAAAAACTTAAACATTTTATCTTTCTTTATCGTGTTTCATTTTAAAGGAGTTCCAAACCCGATCAGACTCGGGATATTTGGACCCGGAGAACCAACCCGAAATTGACCCGAAAATCAGAGTTCCGAACCCGATCAGACTCGGGATAAATATTCGAATGAGTTCTAAATTGCTATATCCGAAGAACCGGTCCCGAACCCGACCCAAACTGAGAACCGCATGAGTACCCGAAGATATCTGAAATCTGAATATATATATATATCTAAAATATATGTTATAATTATATTTATAATTATTTTAATATTTTAAACTAATATTATAAGTTAACTATAGTAGTTATTTTCGATACTTTTGAGGATTTTTGGATAAAATATGATAGTTTGGATAAAAGTTTACCCAAAAAAACTGTATATAATGGATATTTTTGGTCACTTTTGGTTATTTTTGAGTAATTTGGATACAAAAATTTGAACCGAATCAGATACTTTGGTTACTTTGAGTACAAATAACCGAACCCGTTTTAGATATTTTGGTTATTTGGTTATTTTTCCAGGTTCTTATGCATGAGAACCGAACCCACCCGAACCCGGAACCCGACTCGAACCTGACCCGAAATTTTATAATACCCAAATGGGGTTTAATTTCAAAACCCAAAAAATCTGATATCCAAAAGAACCGATCCGTACCCGAATGGATACCCGAACGTCCAGGTCTAATGAGTATTTATGTTTAGAAAATTAAATTTTATTTTCTCCAGGCCCAAATGGTCCAAGAAAAATATGATGTGGGCAGTGGGCTGAATTAAAAAAAAAGATCCAATATAGATATGTCATTAATATTACTTGATTGCCCTTAATGAAATATGAAATGTTAGTAAAGAAAAAGGTATTTTTAGTAAAAAAATCAATAGGATCCTGCTTTAAGAGCATCTCCAAAAGAAACTCTATAACTTCAAATATAGAGTTTTTTGCTCTCCAAAAAGAAACTTCAAAACTTCAAATTTAGAGTTTTGTGGAGTAAAACTTTATATTTGAAGTTTCACTACTCAAAACTTCAAATTTGAAGTTTCATCTTTTTATTTGCAATTTAATCCTTATAATTAATTACATATAACATTTATGATTCTTAATTGTTATTTTTGTCTATCATTTTAGTCCTTAAAGTTTTTATATTTCACAATTGTTTCAGATTTGTTTTAATAAATTCAATTTTAACACATAAATTAAATAAAAAATTAAAATAAAATGTATATTATTTTAAAACTGTAATTAGAAAACAAAAATATGACAAAAGAAACATAATAAAAAACTTTTTTAAATGGGTACATGAAGAAATAATTATTATACATAATCAAATATTAAACTACAAACAAAATACCACATTGTATAATAATTATGTCTTCATGTACCCTTTTAAACAAAATTATTAAGTTTCTTTTGTAATATTCTTGTTGTCTAATTCTAGTTTTAAAATAAAACTATAAATAAAAATGCATAATTAGATATTAAACTACAAACAAAATACCATATTATTTCATAAATTTTTTTTATTATATATCTCTATTTATAATTTTATCTTTTAGTGTAAGATTTTATTAATTAATATTTCTGTAATATTTTTATATATGTGTTAGTTATTTATTAAAAAAATATGGATTTACATTAATTATGATAAATACAAGGACCATAGAGTAAAATACAAATAGTTTTGAAGTTAAGTTTGAAGTTTTGCTTTTGGAGAAAAACATCTTGAAACTTCAAATATAGAGTTTTTGCAAACTCTAAAATAGAGAGTCTTTTGGAGATGCTCTAATAGTATAGATATGTAAGAGTGTGAATATTTTAATTTGAAACCTTGTGGAAACATGATTATTCCAAATTAATCAGAAGTATAATTTGTATGTATTCAAAGATTGATCTCTATTCAGAGTGTAAATAAATTTTATATTTTTAAAACTAATCATCGTGTTACTGGCTACACTATTCTTAGGTATCACTTAAATCTAGAACTAAACTCTAATCTTATGATTTCGAATGTTAAAAAGTAGAAAGTATACAAAGAATGTCATAGTTTACAATGGTAACAGTAGAGATTTTAAGCAAAAACAAATTACAATTCCTAAAAAAATATTTAAAAAACTTAAATTCATCATCAAGTCACCCCAAACTGGTTTTAGCGTGGTTAGCTTATATTATTTTTTTGAAAAAAGGCCTGGGTAGCTTATATTATTAGAACGTGAATATGACAGCGTACAAAGTATAAACAACACATATTCAATTACATGATCCAAATAAATGATTCCGCCATTGCTCTTCGACTCTCATTGTCACACCTCCTCCGTCACACCAGAAAATCGCCAAATAAAAAGGAAAAATGAAATAAAGGGTAAAATAAAAGGACTAAGTGGTCACAACTCACAAGTTAGTGTGACCGAATGATACCTGATAATGACACACAAGCCAAACAGTTTGTGGACAAGAAGCAAGAGATAAGATTAAAGTCCTTGTCTTCATCAGAGAATAATCAACCAAATTCTCTTAACATCACAAACCATTGGGATTATGTATTTTTCCCCAAACAAACAAAGCCATATATATCAGGAAGAAAAAAATGACAAAAACCTCTGAAAATTGAACCAAAACACGATCATGGAAACTAACTCTCTTCATTTGGCATTTATCACAAAAGAGACAAATTAGATTTGTTATCATCTGAAACAGAATTTCTTCTGTGTGTGCAAACAATGCCAACGTAAAATGCACTCTTCAGGAAAATTATATCATGTCCGGTTTTGACACTACTAAACGTTAAAACTTCACAAGTCTGCTTAGAAATCAGGAAAGACAGGATACAATTTCCTGTATCTCAGGCTGCTAAAGCAACACATGTTCAACACTTTTGAGTTTAACTTATGAATACACCAGTCAAAAATAAATTCACAAAGACAATCTTCTAGTGCCACTATATTTATGTCATGTAAAAGATTCTCACCATATAAATGTCCTCAAAGATCACACACAAGTGAGACATGGGTCAATGTTCCACAAGAGTAAAGGAAGAGTAACCAGGAAACAAGGTAGAAAAGACACATACAACCAATATTATTGAAAATCACTAATCTGGCAAACAAAACAAATCTGCCAACTATTGTCTATGCAAGAAAAAAATTATAAGAAGACATCCTAGGCTAATAATTCATAGAGAAACTAGGGATTCAGAGGCCAAGGCCCACATTCAGTTCAAGTCCAGAGAGACAGAGGTCAAAGCAGCAGTACATTCATCAATCCAGAGATTATTAAAAGAGTCCACAATCACTCTATCACCACTAAGCACACAAAAAGCATCTTCGCCTTGTCACAGACCTGATTCAAACATCCATTCACAACTCAATTTGGTTATTAGCCTTAGCAAACAAAACTAAGCACAACAAGCAAAAACAGGTAAACAACCTATGCTAAAACCATCTCACTAGCAAAAAGCCCTACCACTAGCCATATCAAGCAAAAAGAACAACTCAAATAGAAGGAAAACCATCTCACCGCTCAGTAATTTGGTGGACAGTTTGGGTACATTCCTCCAAGAGGAACTCTTGGCATTGGGGAGGAACCAACAGGCTGATGCTGTCCAGGATATGATGAAGCTGATGAATGCCAATAGTGCCCATTCACAGGAAAATCACCACCAGACATGGAACTTGGTGGCGGCATTCTATATGGACCATTGTAGTGACCAGCATTAGCAACCCATGGTGTGGAGTTCATGTGATGCGGCTGTGGTGAGTAACCAACATAAGGTCCAGGAGGAGGAGGACACACCATACTACCACGTCCAGGCCCAGAACCACCATCCTGGCCCAATAGCTTCCCTTTCTTACCCTCAATAGCCAACTTACACTGCAGATGTGTTCCATCAACCACCTTTGTAGGATCAGCAAGTGCCGCTTGAGCACCTTCACAACTCTTATACACAAACAACGCAAAGCCTCTTGATTCACCAGTAACTTTATCGAAACCCAAAGGACCTTCCTCAATCTCCCCGTAAGCGAGAAACACATTCAACAACCTATCCGCAGGCATATCAACCGGCACATTCGCCACGTAGATCTTCCTCGCGGACACATGAGCAGCAGCAACCGAACCTTGATTCCGAAACGCCGCGAGCTGCGTGACCGTCACGCGCCCATCGATCTTCTTAGACGGTTCCTTCAGAGCGAGAAGAGCTCCGTCCACGTGTTTGAACGTCGCGAAACCGTACCCTTTCGATTTCGCAGTCGCCTTGTCGAGAATCACGATGGCTTCTTCGAGATCTCCGTAAGTGGAGAAAAGCGACCGGAGACCTTCGGTCGTCGTCTCCGCCGCGAGGCCGCGGATGAAGAGCTTCCTCTGAGTGGTATCGGCGTCTGCGGTCGATCTGACAAGTTCGAGAACGTCGGGGTGACGCGCGACGGCGTCTTGCAAGATGTCGAGAAGCTGTTCGGTGGAGAATCGCTCCATTAGCTTCCTCGCGTCCTGTGGCGTCAATCCAGTCGATACGGCGCCGTTCACATCGAGTCTTCGCTTCTTCAACATGTCCATGAATCGAAGATTTTTGTGTAGAAGATCTTAAAATCCTTAACCCTAGTCGAGCGAGACAGAGAGAGAGAGAGAGCAACGCACGAAACAGAGTTTCAAATAAACCAAAAAGGCGGAATTGAATGACATTTATAAGGTTAGATTGGGCTTTTTAGAAAAAGGCCGACGTCGATAAAATAAGACGAGGCCCATACGGCCCATTATTAATGCTCCCCTTATCCGTTTCTCCCGCTCTGCGCACTCTTCTTCTTCTCCGTCAATGGGACTGGACTCGCCGGAGTGCGATCAAACTGAAAGAGGAGAAACTTCGTGCCGTTTTGTTTTCTCCGGTTCATTTTCGTGGCGGAATGTTGCTACATTTGTGAGTGTTTGTTGTTTGATTTGGGGGTTCAGATTGAGTTTATTAGACCTAATTTTGGTTCGATTTCGAAGATTTTTTTGTTTTAATTTGAAAGTACTGTGTGTATTTTGCAGAGGGCTACCGATGGAGATGAAATGCCCAATTCGATGCTTCCCAAATGCAGTTTACTTGAATCTCAAAGAACACATCACCTTTAGCACATCAAATTCGTTGAAATCTGCTGCTGCTACTGGACGTTCATTGTACAATGTGTGTGAGATTCGTAGCAAGCGAGGACTTTTAAAGATGCAGGCGGCTACGGAGAAAGAGACAGAATCTGATAGGAAGGTGAAAGAAGAGGAAAGGAGAAGGAAGATTGGGTTAGCTAATAAAGGAAAGGTTCCATGGAACAAAGGAATTAAACACACTCCAGGTTAGACTGTTTTTTTTTTTTTAAATTGTCCTTCACATCTGAATTTGGTTTGATCATCAACCTCTTAAACAGACACTCGAAGACGAATCAAGCAGAGAACTATTGAAGCTTTGAGAAACCCCAAGGTGATGTCAAGTAAGACTCATTTCATATCTGTTTTCTACTCGTTAAGATTAGACATGAGAGAACCCATATGGCAAAGTTGAATGAACTCTTTTTACCTTCTTTTTCAGGTTCGGGATAAGATGTCTGAGCATCAACAACCACACAGGTTAGTACCTTCATCGTTTACATATAGTGGATAAGTGTAGAATTAGAAATGCTGAGTTTGTCTCCTTTGCAGTGATGAAACCAAGGAGAAGATCAGAGCTTCGATGAAACAAATTTGGGCAGAAAGGTTACGATCCAAGAGATTAAAGGAGAAGTTCACTTTACTGTGGTCAGAGAGCATTGCAGAAGCTGCAAGGAGAGGAGGTAGTGGCGAAGTGGAACTCGATTGGGACAGCTACGAGAAATCAGCACTAGAGATTTCTTCTGAGCAAAAGCTTCAATTGGCTCAAGAGAAAGCAAGAACAAAGGAAGAAAACAAGACAGAGAAGAAGAGGAGAGTTGTGGAAAGAAAGAAAGAACGTCAAGAGAGACACCAAAGAGGAGGAAAGGCTAGAAAACCAAGGCAGAACATGGAGTGTGCAACCGTTGCCTCACGCTCTAAACTGAACAAGAGACTCACAAAGGTAAAAAGAAACAAACTATTTGCTTGGATGCCTCAGACAAACTAACTTGATAGTTCTTGTCAGATTCACAAGAAGAAAACAAGTCTTGGTAAAATCGCTGTTGAAAAGGATAGGGTAGTCTCAGTTGCAGCCAAGCTGGAGAAACTGGACTTGGAGCTGATAAGGAAAGAGAGAAGAAGAGGAGATATATCACTTGCTGATCAGATCCAAGCTGCCAAGAACCAACGAGGAAACGATTTTTCATCAAGATTTGGTCTTTTTGCCATGAAATCAATAGACTTTGATTAACCCTTTTCAACTCAATAGTTTATAGAGCTGCCCCTTTACTTCTTGTTCCACTATATACTTATTTAAGACTGAAAATATATGATAAACAAACCAATTCTTAGCAGAACGAGTGCTGCTTAACTGACGAACACTGACCATATTAGTTTGAGTTCCGTGGATTGTAGTGGAGGCAGAAACTAACACTGAGTTTCTTGGACGCCTCAGACAAATCAAGAAACTAACTTGGTTATATCTTAGGTAGTGGAGGCCCTCTGCAGACTGTCTAGATCTCGTTCATGTTCGGTGGTGGTATATGAGACTGCAACATGCACATATTGTGATTACACTGCACACGACTGTGCGGGTAAATCAACTTACCTCTTTGTTTATTTCGTATTTTTTTTTTAAATCAAAGGGAAATTTAAGGAAGAAAAAAAAAAAGATTGACATAATTATCTTCACTAATCCGAGTATATGAAGTGAACCCTCTAGATGGATCAGAGGTTACGGAACACGTAATTAAATTTGTAGGTATATAACCACCAAACTAAGTTCCCTCTTTTTAATAAAATAAAGGAATGAAATTAGCTAAAAAGGGTTCACCAACAAGACAAACGTTTTACGGTCAAGTTTTCTGCTCACCAGTAATTGAGAATCTCCATAAAAACCAATCTCTTTGCTCTCTTTTTTCTTGTTAATTCTTGTTAAACAAGAAACCATCTCTTTTAAACTAATTATTTTCTTCTACCTCTTCACAAGTTCAAATCCCAATTAAAGGAAAAGACAAAATGTTTATACTATTATTAGATATACTTTTTTGGCAACCACTTTTATTGGATATTTAAAATACAAAATGCAGTACGTTTTATGAACATATAAGAATTTTTTTTTTGGTAAAATATGAACATAAGAATTTATCGAACCATATCAATATTTTTAAGAACCAAAAATCCATTTTAAGTTTGGAATAATAAATATCTATGCTTTTTCTAGTCTCAGTCAATGCTTTTCAGGTTTTCATGGAAGGCAACAAGAGAACGCTAATAAAGTCTTAAGCTTTCAAAATGTTTGAATACTACTAAAGCAGGTTCCTTAAAGTTTGGTGTGTTAGTTCATCTTCTCTACCATTTATTCTTTCACTTAATCTCACACTCCTTGCTCAATTTTTTTTGACCTCTCTTATCTCTCAAAGCTTGATGCTTTCTTTCTCCCACTTTCTTTCTTAGATGGAGTTACCGGTGAAAGCTCCCGTTTCCGGTAACCGGAAAATCTCTTATAGACTAGAAACCAAGAATCTATCATATAGAATAGGTGGAAACACTTCAAAGTTTTCAAACTTATGTGGCTTGTTGAGTGAAAAAGAAGAGAAGGTTATCTTGAAAGATGTTTCTTGTGACGCAAGGTCCGGAGAGATCACTGCCATCGCGGGTCCAAGTGGAGCTGGGAAGACAACGTTACTAGAGATACTAGCTGGGAAGGTATCTCAGGGGAAAGTCTCAGGGCAAGTGCTTGTCAATGGGAGGCCTATGGATGGTCCTGAGTACAGGAGGGTTTCAGGGTTTGTACCACAAGAAGATGCTCTGTTTCCGTTTCTTACGGTGCAAGAAACGCTGACGTACAGCGCACTCCTGAGGCTGAAGACGAACAGGAAAGAGGCGGTCGCCAAGGTGAATAAGCTGATGGAAGAACTCGGTCTTGAACATGTCGCGGGTTCGAGGATCGGGGAAGGATCAAGATCCGGGATCTCTGGAGGGGAGAGAAGAAGGGTTTCTATTGGAGTTGAGCTTGTTCATGACCCTAATGTTATATTGATTGACGAGCCAACCTCTGGTTTGGACTCAGCTTCTGCTCTTCAAGTTGTGATGCTTCTCAAAGATATGACCGTCAAACAAGGCAAAACCATTGTCCTGACGATTCACCAGCCCGGTTTTCGCATTCTCGAGCAGATAAACCGGATAGTGTTGCTCTCTAGTGGACTGGTTGTTCAGAACGGATCGGTTAATAGTCTTTATCAGAAGATCAAGTTCTCTGGTCACCAGATTCCTCGCCGTGTGAATGTCTTGGAGTACGCTATTGATATTGCGGGGACCCTTGAACCGGTCATGACACAGAGCTGCAGAGAGATCTCGTGTTACGGTCATGGCAAAACATGGAAGAGTACTAACGCAGGAAGAGAGTTTCATCAATCTGACTCTCACAGCAACTCGGTGTTAGAGGAAGTGCAGATACTTGGGCAAAGATCATGCAAGAACATCTTCAGAACCAAGCAGCTGTTCACAACCAGAGCTTTGCAAGCCTCCATAGCCGGTCTAATACTCGGATCCATTTACCTGAACGTTGGAGATCACAAGCAAGAAGGGAGAGTCCTGCGGACCGGGTTTTTCGCCTTTACCCTCACTTTCTTACTCTCTTCCACAACAGAGGGACTTCCAATATTCTTGCAAGACAGGAGGATCCTGATGAGAGAGACATCGAGAAGAGCTTACAGAGTTTTGTCTTATGTTTTAGCAGATACACTCATCTTCATACCCTTCCTGTTGATCATAAGCATGCTCTTCGCTACACCGGTTTACTGGCTGGTCGGTCTTAGAAGAGAGCTAGACGGGTTCCTTTACTTCTCGTTGGTGATATGGATTGTTCTTCTCATGTCAAACTCCTTTGTTGCATGTTTCAGTGCTCTTGTCCCAAACTTCATCATGGGGACATCAGTGATCTCCGGTCTCATGGGATCTTTCTTCCTCTTCTCTGGTTATTTCATTGCAAAGGACAGGATCCCGGTTTACTGGGAGTTCATGCATTATCTTAGCCTCTTCAAGTATCCATTCGAATGTCTGATGATCAATGAGTACAGAGGAGACGTGCTCTTAAAGGAACAAGACCTGGAGGAGTCTCAGAAATGGAGCAATCTTGGAATCATGGCAAGTTTCATTGTTGGTTACAGAGTTCTTGGGTTCTTCATCTTGTGGTATAGATGTTACAGAACAAAAAGCTAGGTTAATAACAACATTTTCTGCAGCTATAATTCAATTTGTTTCTATTTGATTTGTGATTATAAAAGAGTAACCTATTTTATTTTATAAAACATTATCAAGTATCACATTCAGCACAAAGGTCCACTCATAGATAGCATGATATTTTACATTTTTGACCAATAAAATAGATTATCAAACTAAAAATGATGATGATTAGTGTTAGAAGGATTAGATAATTCATAATTGGAAAGTGATGAACTAAATTGTAGTAATCCAAAGGAAAAATGATCTAAAATGTAAAAAGAAAAAAAAAGACACAAGTCAGCAAAACCTCCTCTTTCACATGTCATAAGAAAAGGTAAAAGTCTACTTTATATACATAGATAGATAGTTCTTATTGGAAAATATTAATCCAAATACATATTATTACATGATTAAAGTTAAAACATCACTGGAAAATATACTATTAATTTTATGATATTAATGTTTGTCATGTTTTAATTAGGTTTTAGCTAAGTTTTGTTTATTTGTCATGTTCTTCATAATTTTAGTTAGTTTTGTTTATTTGTCATCTTTTAATAAGGTTTTAGCTAAGTTTGTTTATTTATCATGTTCTTCATGTTTTTAGTTAGTTTTGATTATTTGTCATATTTCAATTATATTATAGCTAAATTTTGATTATTTATCATTTTCTTCATGATTTTAGTTGATTTTACCTATTTGTCATATTTTAATTAGGTTTAGTTAAGTCACCGATTTATTATTAGCTTTTTGCTGAGTCATTGCTTTAAATAATTTAACTATTTCAAACTTAGTAAATAGATATATTGTTTAGCTTAATTTGTAACTTTGTGAAGTGACTTTTGTATTCAAATTTTCGCGTTGAAAGTTAGAGTAACAAAATCATTATTATCCTTGATGAATAAATTAAAACGAAATTTTAAATTTATCAGTCAAATGATTCATTAAAAGCTGATATAATAAAAATTATGGAAAAATAGAAAATATGTTGTGTTATTATCCGAAAATAGTATATTTTAATGTATTTTAAATAAAAATCATTTCTATATATAATATAATGTTATCGATCAGAAAATATGTTTTAATCATAAAAAGTTTAAAATTAAAAACACATAGTTTTTTGTAAAGAGAAAAAAAACTATGTGTTTTCTTAGTTTTTTTTTTTTGTAAAAACACATAGTTAAATATATATATATATATATATATATATAGAAATTAATAAAATTCTTAGTTTATATAGTAGAAAAGAGAATATCGAGTGATTTCAAATATTTTTTATGAGATAATGAATATGGTGTATAAAAAGGTATTTAAAATATTTGTGATTTTTCAAAAAGTTTAACGTAGTAATGTATATATATATTTTGATGAATAAATTTATCATATATATATATATATATATATATATATCTATATAATTTGATACTTTGGTTTAAGACTTCTGAAAGCATAAAAATAATTTATTATGGTAGTCTTTGAATTAGTAATTGTTAAATGAGTATTACTCGTATGTGAGGGCAAAACACCTAATTGATTTTGTAATCCAATATTCATCAATACAGTTCATTCTCGTCAACTCAGATATGTTTACGTCATTGTGTTCTAGGGATTTTGTGCCCTAATTTTTTTTTCTCTAGTTTTGTTCTCTAATTTTGTTTTGTAAACAAAAAAAAATAGGGCACAAAATCCATAGAACACAAATACAAATACTCTCGAATATTTAGTGTGTGTTTTAGCATCTACAACTATTTCTTAAATTTTTAGCTGCGACCATGCTCTACCCATTCCAGTTCCTACAACAGTTACTATCTCCCTCAGAATATAAAAAGAGACGCGTGTTTATGTTTTGTATTTTTATGCTTTGTTTTCACCAATGTAACAGTTTTTTGTTCTCTGTGAGGTGAGGATCGGTTTTGTAAAGACCGAGGATTACAATGGGAAGTTAATAAAGTTCTCAGGTCACACGATTTAGTATCTCACAAACTCAGATTATAAACTCAAATAAGAACCTCTTCTTATTAATCACTTCTTATTAATCACTTCTTAAGGAAAACTAACTCAAAGACCTTAAACTCTCAAATCTCTAAGTTATGCTACATTTCAGCATATCCTTATATAGCAACACAAATCTCCTAAATTCATTAGACTTATCACAAACAGTTTTTTTCCTAATCCTCATAGATAACCAAAACACACTAGGATTAGGTAGCTTGCTTCCCAAGCTAGTTGAAGCTTGATCCAACTGTTAACACCTGAACTTGTTGTCCCTATGTTTACAGTGGTCAACAAGTTCGAGTTTCTGGTAACTGAAGATGCGGGAGACACCATTATAGATGAGAAACGATTTGCAACTGAAGATGACTGAGATCTGCCTAAACGAAATACACACATATCCAGAAGAAATATACAAAAATTACTTAAAACATTTTATTATAAAAAAGGTATAAAAGGCATCCATTGATTATAGAAAGTTTTCATTACATTATTGAAGCTAAAAATATTGAGCTACAGAACTAAACCTCTTATCAGAACCGAAGATTGAACATGTTTGAGTTGCATCAGTTTCTCGTATCTGAGAAAAAAGGCTGATCCAAGATCAAACGGGATTCACGTCAAGTTACATAAGAAAATAAACTAATAAATCACAAGAGAAAAAGAGCCGCAAACTCATCGCTGCTCAAACATTCAAACATTGTCTCTAAATCAAGATTTAAAAATACTGAAGTACTAATAGATTAAAAAACAATTCAATATTGAAATTGAACCCTATATATATATATATATATATATATATATATATATATTGAATAAAGAATTTTGGGAGAAAATGTAAGTTCTGTATATATATATATATATATATATATATATATTGATCTGTAGTTTTGTAAAGTACATATATTGATTATTGTCTAATTTTAGTATACTTAGTAGAAAAATTCAAAACCAATAAGAAAATTTATGAATATACATACAAATAATTTGGAAGATAAATTTATATATTCAGTATATCTTCAAAAGAAAAACAATGACATAAAACCTCATATATAAACAATTATATAATGTACTCATCATGAATTTTTATGTACGGTGAAATGAGACACACAAGAAAAGAATACGTCTCTTCTCCTCTTTTCTGCTACAAAGTCAGAGAACAGAGATCCCCCATACTTTCAAGATTTGATTACCATATAGAATCTTAAAAACGTTTTCACCTTATTTTCACTATTTAGTACATTTACGGTGAAAGAAGACACACAAGAAAAGCATACGTCTCCTCTCCTCTCCTCTGCACAAGTCAAATAACAGAGATCCCCCATACAGTCAAATAACAGAGATCCCACAAGATTATATTGCCATATAGAATCTTCAAAATGTTTTCACTTTATTTTCACAATCTTGTACATTTATGGTATGTATTTTACCTAATTCAAACTCAATTAAGCTATATGAGGAGGCAGTCTTGCTCGCTCTCTCAACTCAAAGTTTTCTTGAATTTCAAAATGAATAAAGTTCTTCAAATTTTGGTGGTTCTTTCACTCTCTTGCCATTTTGGTGGTTTGGGAAGAAGAGGGTTCTCTCAAGCGAGAATGGTTAAGAAACCATTTTCACTTCAGCTCAACCTATGGTCCTTTCCAAAGTAGAGAAACTCAAACACTTAGGTTTCTGTAAGAAAGCTGATGATGATGAAGAAGTTGTTGAGCTTTGTGCAAAAATAGTGCAAAAATATTATTGTCCGTCCTTTTGTTTTTATTCTCCTTAGTTCATGTTTTTATTCTTATTTTGAATTTATTGAAACAAAACAGTATCAAATATATTTTTGGTAATCAACAAAATTAAATATATTTAATACAATTACAGCAATAACTGAGTTTAAAATAAAACAGTACCAAAATATTCTTTTAGTAATTTATAAACTTCAAATATATTTAATTATATTAATCAATAGTTTGTATTAAATTTAATAAACTTATAGTAATAACTGAAAAATATTATTCTTATTTAAAATGGTTAACCATAATCGTTTGCTTATTGCTATAATTTAAATATAACTTATTTCAACCTTTTTCATAAATCATAATAATTATAATTATATATTAAATTTAATTAAGTTATGGTAACTATCTCATTCCTATTACCATACATTATGTGCTATAGGTTTTGAAATAGATATGGAAATAAAAAATATATGGTAACTAAATAATTGATGTATTATATTTTAACCAATTAACAATTTTAATTGAAACTATCATTGATGTTCAGTTAGGTTCTAAAAAAGACATGTTACACTGCAAAATCATCTCATTTTCAGTTTCAATCAAAATCATCTCAATTAACAATGACTAGATCTTGACCCGCGCTTTGGAAGCGCGGAATATTTTATGATGAAAAATTTCACTAATAACTCAACAAATATTTTGGTAACTTTTAAAGAGTGTATTTAAAATATTTTTGTATTTAAATCAGTGTTTTTAATTCAACCTGATTGTGATTATACCGGTTAATCCGGAGATCTAAAAATTCAATTTAGGTTTTTAAAATATTCATATTAAAAAATCACTAAAACCCGAGACTAATTGATTGAACTGATGGATGACCGATATGTAATCTAATTTGATTTAAATTGTAATAGTTTCATAATTTGTAATCTTATAATCCAAATTTTAAAGTTCATTATTTTGCAATTTATGAAATTATGACGTTTCTACAAAATTTTAAAGAGAAAATGATGGATATAAAATAACTAAGATTAATTATTGTATTGTTTGGAAACATTGATAGTAGTATATAAAATATATTGTTTGGAAACATTGATAGTAGTGTAAAGAATAAAGTATATTGTTTGGAAAAATAGATAGTAGTATAAAGAAAAGAACATTAGTGATTTAACGTAGATTTAACTATAAAGTATAAAAGTGTATTTAATTTAAAAACTTACAAAATAAATGTTAGGTCCAATAGAATGTTTCTGTTTTAACTAGATCATGACCCGCGCGACCGCGCAGATTTTATTTTTTATTTTTAACACATAACATATATTTTATAATAGTTAATACAATTTGGAGTTTGTACTTTTCACATAATGTGTGGTTTTATATAATTTCGAGTTTGTCCAAAACGTATTGTTTAAGAACAATGTTAAAACTGTTTTTTTTATTAATAGTTTTTATTGGTGTATTAAAAATATAATGTATGGTGAAAACACTAATATAATATCAACCAATACTATTGAGTTTCAAAAAAAAATATCAACCAATACTATTTGGTTTTGACATTGTGCTTTTTAAGAGTTTTTCTGAATGTTTTGTAAATGCCCAATGAAGAATACGAAAGCAAGTACTCATACACACATTTTATTGGGAGGAAATGAATATTTTATAACCTATTAAGTTAGATATAATAAATACAAAATATCTTGACACCGAGTTTTTAAGTATAGTAGAATAAATTTGGAGAAGAGGGTTTTCCATATTCATGATTTTTCAAACCTGTCAATTTGATTGTGAATATTTGATTGTAACCGAGATTTTAGGCATAGTAGACTCAACTTGGTGAAGAGGTTTTCCAATAATCGATTTTTTAAAGTATAAATTGATGTTTCTGTTATTGAAATAAGAATATACGTTAGTATATTCTATTTAGTGTATATTCAAAACAAACCTCGATTATTTGAGCATCAAAGAAAATATATTCTGATATCTTTAGTATTGAGTTTCAAAAGTTCTGTATTAAGCTATTTAAAATTTCAGATTCATCAGTATTAGATGCCAAATAATTATTTTTTTAACTAAAAGGGGTTTTGTGTTTAAGATAATTATAGTTTGATGATGGGAGGAAACGTGTTCTTAAGTTATTTGGTTAGTTGAATCAATTGGTTTAGAAGATAACCAGACCAAGATAGTCAAAATTGTATAATAACAGGCTAAAAGATTCGTGTAATAGTTGTATTTTTTTGTCAACCTCTCGTGTAATAATATTTATATTTTTAATAAAATGTGTAATATTTATTTTTATTTCTATCTATTTATATTTATATTTTGAAGAATTCAGACTCGTGTAATATTTATATTGGAGACATTTATTGTATTCATTTGACTATAATAAAAAAGAGGGAGTGTTATATTTGTACTCTGATATAATATAAATATGATAATGTGAGTATATTCTAACGAAAAGAATAGATATTTTGTTTAATAGATGTATATAATGTAAGACATAGATCTTATAGTGGAGTTAAATGATAGATGGTTGATATTAAACTTTTTAAGGAGATATTTAAAGAAAAGTTAGACTAAGAATAATAATATGATGTCCAACTTAAAAATCCACCTAGAAGAAGTTATAATGTTTCTGTTTTAATAAGATAGATAAGATAGATTTAAACAATATCTTATTCAACATACATATTTATCAAAAATTAAGGAAAGTAACATTTATTCATTAGTGTTTCCTAATATAGAATTCTAAATAATTTTATGTATTTATTTTCTATTCATTTACTTAAAGAATTTGATTGTGACAATTTTAATATATTTCTCATGAATCTTAAACCTAATTTTCACTATATAATAAGCTTTGCATATCCATTTTAATCAATTCTTTTATTTAGCATTATTATCTCCTATGCTTATAATTATTTTATATTACAAATTGGTTTTCTTAATTCATTTTTTATCTAAAACCTTTCAAGTTTATTATAAAAATAAAAATGAAAATTGTACGTTTTTAGAAACAATAAGTTGCTGCCAAAAGTTTATAAGATGGCCATTAACCTATTCAAAAGTCATTTTCCTACATATTCATTATTATTCAGTTTCAATCTTATTGTTCCTACATATTTAGTAAAATTATTAATATAGGGTAACAAATTTTATGCTAAAAAATTTAGTTAATCAGTTTAACATATTTTCTATCATAAGATAATTCAAAAACATATTTCAAAGAAACATAGCCTATATTAATTTAATATAAAAATATGTAAATTGAGCATACGTTAGAGAATACTGGAAAAAAAATATCTTTTAAGATGACCATTTATTGGTTAAGTTTTTGCATCGTATGTTTAGGTAGTCATATTTTAAAGTGTATTTAATCATATTATAATGTTTAAAAATATCAATCAGATTTATGTGGAGTTTTGGTTGGTGTTGTGGATCCTTAATGTAAATAAAAATATCAATATTCTTCATACAATATTCTTAGTAACATGAATCATCATTTATATTGCTTTATAATGATGGAAAATAAGTTTTTGTTATATTTACCAATTAATTTACAAACATTTCATCCGGCACAAGGTGCGGATCACTACCTAGTTTGTTTGAATTTGTTTTGTGATTTAAATATAACAGAGTAACCTATTTTATTTTATAAAACATTATCAAGCATCACATTCAGCACAAAGGGTCCACTCATTGATAGCTTGTACTAAAGCCTTTTTCTTGTTAAAGTTACTCTTCCCTAAGACATTCACCTCCTTGAGTTTACACAAGTGTTGCCTTTGCGAGCTCAAGTCCTTTCTCGCGTCCATAAAACTTCTCTACAATTGCGAGTGCAAACTCCAACGAGGTTCCTGGACCCCTGCTCGTTATGAGATTACCGTCGACCAACACTCTATGCTCGATGTGACTCTGGTCAGACAGTTTGTTGCACATTGCTGGAAAAGCTGTCGCCTTCTTACCTACCCTATACAAACATCCATAAAATTGAAGTAAAGTAGTAATATCCTATGCATCTGAGTGTCTACTATTAGCTAACGATGTGTATGCTACTCTGATTTATTTTTGTTACCTTGAGTAAACCATGTGGCTCGAAGACAAGAGCAGGAGAGGCACAAATTGTTCCATATGGTTTATTTGATTCTGCCTGTTTCTTTAACATATTCACTAGCCTCTCTGTGTGCGATGTAAGAAAAGAGATAAGTTTTTAGCTTTCAAAATGTATTTTCGATCACCATAACAGAGGGTTTACAATGCTCTTATAAAGGGGCTTGAGAACAATCTAGATTGAATACAAAGAGATAAGATTCACAGCTGTAAAGGTTTGTCATCCTGCTGTGATTGATTGTAGAGGATCAAATCTGTTGAGGAGGTTCAACGTCTCTGCTTCCGTACTCCTCTTTTGTCTTTCTACTTTTGAGGAGGAAGACGACCGTTGAACAGCAACTGAGGCTTGGGCTTTCGTCTTCTGCAGTTGGGCCTCGGATGATGTTGGGCTTACATTCCCCCTCAAACTTGAGGTGGGGAAAACACCAACTCCAAGTTTGCCGCGCAGTTCAGTGTAAGGTCGTCTGGCCAAAGACTTGGTAAAGATGTCTGCAAGCTGCTTCTCTGCTGGAATATGATGAGTCTCAACATTCCCCAGTGCTACCTGCTCCCTGATGTAGTGGTAATCTGTATCGAAATGCTTCGATCTTGAGTGGAGATCCAGGTTTGTACTCAGGTACACTGCAGAAAGGTTGTCACAGAACAGCTTCATTGCTTGGGTTTGAGGGAGCTGCAGATCGTGAAGAAGATGAGACAACCAGGTGATCTCCTGTGACGTTGAGCTCAGAGCTCGGTACTCAGCCTCAGTAGAAGATCTCGAGACAGTTGGCTGGCGCTTGGCTGACCAGGAGATGAGGTTAGGTCCAAGCAGCGTGCAGAAACCAGTGCTTGAACGCCTAGAAGTCTTGCAACCTGCCCAATCACTGTCACAGAATGCTGACAACACAAGACCTGTATCTCTCTTGATGTGAAGACCATAGTTCACTGTACCTTTGATATACCTCAATATTCTTTTGAGGAGAGCAAAGTCGGAGAGGGTAGGTGCATGCATCCGCTGGCAAATCACATTGACTGCATATTGCAGGTCCGGTCTAGTGATAGTAAGGTATTGAAGCTTGCCAGCTAGACTTCTATAATAGGTTGGTTCTGGGAACAGAGGAGATGGAGTATCTTCAATGCGAGTAGGCAAAGGGGTTGGCATATGGTTGCAATCAGACATCATAGCTTGATGTAAGATGTCGAGAGCATATTCTTGTTGCTGAAGAAACACTCCATCGTCGTAGGGCTGCATTTCAATCCCAAGGAATTTGCTAGGCCTCCCCATATCCTTCATAGCAAAGCGAGTGTTCAGAGGTTGAATGAGTTCAGAGAGGAGCTTATCATCACTTCCCGTTAACAGGATGTCATCTACATATAGCAGAAGCACCAGATTCTTCTTATCTTTATAGTAGGTGAAGAGTGAGGGATCATACCGACTGCAACTGAAGCCGAAGTCAATGAGGAAGCTGCTAAAGGTATCAAACCAGGCCCTTGGTGCCTGCTTAAGTCCATACAGGGCTTTCGTCAGTTTGCAAACATGAGTTGGTCGTGTTTCATCAACAAAACCGTCAGGCTGATACATGTATACAGGTTCCACCAAGTCCCCATGTAAGAATGCACTGGAGACATCAAATTGCTTAACAGACCAGCCTCTTGCAAGAACTATATTCAGCAGCAATCTGATGGTGGCAGTTCTGACAACCGGACTAAAAGTTTCCAAATAATCTAGTCCTTCTTCCTGGTTATAACCCTTTGCAACCAATCTCACTCTACGCTTCTTCACCGTTCCATCTGGATTGAGCTTAGTGGATGATGTTGGGCTTACACTCTGAACTTGCAAATCCTTCAGCACCACCGAGACCACCCTGGTGAATTAAAATATGTTCATCATGTTGTTTGACATTATATTCTTTCGGCATTTGAAGAAGTTAGCACTCACAGGAAACACAATCAGATCGTATGAATTCTTTTCAGCCTCGTCAAGAAGCACATCTGCAATAAGCTTGACTTTACGAGATGCTACCACTTCCAAGTTGTTACCAAGCACAGCAACTACAACATTTGCTTTTGCCCGCCTCAGGATTTCAATAATAGCAACAGCTTCCATTTCCTCCGAGCCATCCTGCAATGGGTACAAGAATCTGAAAATGAAAACCAATGAGTCTGAGTACATGCATTCATTACAAAAAGTGTGAGCACTTATGCCCGTCAACTTTTTTCGTTTTGATACTCATCATATAGAAAACTGATAGCTTAATAAAACTAAACTCTTTTGTAAATGATAAGGGTGACAACCAAGTGACTATCGGCTATTGAAAGTTACCTGTGGGGTGCAGTCAAACGACCAGCTCATTTGGTTAAGCTCGGTAATGGTGTACTAATCACCGGGGTTCGGCCGCATCACCTGATGTCAAAACAGAAAGAAGAAAGTATAAGAGGATACCATGGAACAACGACTATGCTACCAGAGAATAGTTTTTTCCTTGTGCAAATAAGAAGTTAATGTTTTTTTTGTCACAGAGAAGTTCATGTATCCTATATCTTTCAGTTGCATGTAATCTCTCAGGAATGGTATTAAAAGAACATCAAATTATAAACAGCTACTTAAACTATCACTCTTTGGACTAATCTTCGCAACAATAAAAATGGTAGCTAAGATCTGGCATTCCCCAATATGTGAACTTAAAGTGATGTTTGATAGAATAATGAGGGACAAGAGACATACCAAGGGTGCAGAGACCTCAGCAGCTTTCTCTTTCCCAAATAGCTGCTCCACAAGCGTGACAGAGAACTCCATGGTGGTTCCAGGTCCTCTACTCGTCACTATCCCCCCATCTACTTCCACTCTTGACTCAACAGCTGTTCCACACGTCGCTCCTAGCTTCTCTACAAAAACCGGATAACAAAGAAAAGTTATTGGATACTGATCATTGCATACATACTTTTTTACCCTCTAGTAGACCCCAAGTAACAAGCGCCAACGCAGGAGCACAGCAGATAGCAGATTAAGTCGTCCATCAGTGTCTTGTTTCTTTACCATAATACTCTCTAAAGGTTTACAGTCCTTAAGAGTCTCTCCCCCAGGGGTAGTCCTCCCTTCACCAAATACATTTTAAGAAAGAACATTACACTTATCAAATTCTAAAGCATATATCATAAACAAGACATAAAACTGATGCAAACCATTCATTCATATATACTAATGAATTCAAAATCTGAAATCAATGCATATAAACAGATTTGATATTCAATCGAATCCCTAATTGTTCGGTTACGTGCTCGCGAAGCCAGATTGGATCAGAGACGTACAGGTAGCATAATAAGGTCGAAGACAGAGTCGTTAACATCAGAGAGAAGCGTGAAACGGAGCATTATCGTGACGTGTCTAATGATCATTGGTACGATGTGACACTGAGGCCATTGAGTTTTACACGTCATTGTACCGATAGGGAAAGAAAAAAAATGGTTTAGGAGAAATCTGTTAACCGGCGCGTAGTTGGTTGGCTAAGAAGAGCACAACGTCCCGTTTTATAGTTTCATTGATGCATTTTCTGTCGTTTTGGTAACAATGAAAAATGGGTGGATTTTTTTTTGACTTTTTCTTGGGTTCACCCCGTAGGATGAACCTAACCAATAATAATTAGTTATTTTAGATTGAGTATCTTTTGAAAAAGGAAACAAAATAATTGTCAAGTTATATTATGTTTTAAAATTAAAAAAGTAAAAATAAATAAAAGTAATAGTAATTGTATAAATGTATTTTTAAAAAACTATATATAAATTTTAAGGTTTAGAATTTATCTAAAGGTTTAAGATTTAGAATTAAAAAATTCAGTGTTTTTATGATTTAGAGTTTGATATTTATGAATTAGAATTTATGATTTATCCAAGGGTTTAAAGATTACCCAAGGGTTTAGGGGTTAGGATTAGGGTTTAGGGTATAGTTTTTTGCTGGCGGATTTAAAATTATTTTTCAAAAATTCGTTTTTTGTTAATTAATATTTTTATTTATTTTACATTTATTTTAAAAACATAATGTAATTTGATAATTATTTTGTTTCTTTTTTAAAAAGATATTCAATCTAAGATAACAAGTTTCTATTGGTTGGTAAACCTAAAAGTTCACCTAGGGGGTGAACCCAAGAATAACTTTTTTTTTTGTCATTATGTTACACGTGGGTGGCTTGGCATGACCATGTGCTGAATCTATAGAGCATTCATTACGATTAGTCTCTCAATTCTGAATAGATACATTTTCCAATCCGAACTATAAAATTCTTGCAAGTATTTAATAGTATTCGTGAAAATTATAAAAAGTGTCCGTACGAATCAATACTTAAGGGAAGAAGATATGATCTGATGGAACCATTCTAAAAAAGAGTGAGTGAAACCGTTTGGGATTTCTGAATTTACTTCGTTTTCTTGCATCTATGTAGCTTCCTCTTTTGGATGGTGTCTCAGTTTCACTCCTTTGGAACTTGCATTTTCTATTTTTGTTTTTGTTTTCTTTTTGCATTTTCTACTTTTGTTTTTTCTTATTACATTATTGTGTGGATATGTATAAATGATACACATAAATACAGGTAGAAGTGTCTGATATGGTTTTCGGTTTTTTATTTTTTAAGTTTATAGAAATATATATATTTTAAAAATAATAATAAGGAAAAGTGACGACAAAAACAATCATTTAATTAATAAGTGTACGTGTTAATATTGGATTGTGGGTGGTCAATGCCAGTGTGCAGAAGCGTAATCACATCTATCTAACTCAGATAATCCAGTGATAATTCGTACTCTGAGTCTCTGACGCCACTTTTGAAGGACAAGCGTCATCGTTGACCAAAACTAAATTTGCTTTCTCTTTTACGAGCAAAAACATTTACACAATTTACTTCGCCTAGTTGTATCATATTTGATTTTTCTATTTGAAGTTGTCTATTAGAAAAAGTTAACTCAATCCAAAACTAAAACATATGGAAAAAGCAAATTTAATTATATATGATAGCAAATGAAAATTGAAGCGGGACAGAAGTGGCGAGTGACCAAAGTTTCAATCACTATAAAGATTACACAATTCATATTACTGGTATTAAAATATGCCTTGAATCTGCGAGCTGAGTTATATCAGGCGATCAAGACGTCATGGATCGGGCGATATATGAAAGGGGAGTATCGATCGATAGACGTGTTGTCGTATCGGTCGATAGTACCCAAATCCGAGAAATATGAAAATTTCATTAAAGACTTTCTTATATATACATCTAGGGTTTTACCCTATTGTGTAGCGCGAATTGTACTCTGAAAATCTAGCCTCCATCAATAAAGTACTCTCTTTGCCCGTGGACTAAACCCTAAGGGTTAACCACGTTAAATCTCTGTGTCAATCCTTCTTATTCATTCATCTATTAATCTATATCTTCTCACATCCGTCACAACAGACTGGTATTAGAGCTTCAGGTTGAATCTGGTGAGAAGATGTCAGGGATGAACTTGAAGATTGACAAGTTTACTGGAAGAAACAGTTTCAGTCTCTGGCAAATCAAGATGAAGGCGTTGCTGAAGCAACAAGGTCTTTGGGCACCGTTGTCAGGGAAGAAGGTTGAATCTATTACAGCTGAGATGGAGATTATTGAAGAAAAGGCGTTTTCAACTATTTTGTTGTGTCTGGCAGATGAGATCATCATCGAAGTTTCTGGTGTTGATGCTGCAGCTGGTTTGTGGTCGAAGTTAGAGAGTCTATATATGACAAAGTCTCTGACTAAGAAGTTATTTCTGAAACAACGTCTCTTCGCTTTGAGGATGCAGGAAGCTACACAGCTTCAGGATCATCTTGACAGTCTAAATTCCATTATGTTGGATCTGAGGAATATTGATGTTAAGGTGGAGGATGAGGATGCGGCGCTGGTTTTGTTGGTTTCACTACCAAACTCCTATGAGAATTTTGTTCAGTCATTCATAGGGAGTAAGGATACAGTGAGTTTGGAGGAAGTCAGGTCGGCACTTCACAATAGGGAGTTGCGTCACAAGGCATCTGGTTCTGGTACAGACGATCAAGCTTCTGGATTGTTTGTAGGTGGTGGAAAGGACTATGGGAAAGACAGGAGGTCGAAAGATAAAAGGTCATTCTCAAAGGGTCCTAAACCAACTGATATTTGCAATTATTGCAATGAAAAAGGACATTGGAAATCTGATTGTCCTAAGAAGAAACAAGCTGATTCCGCTGCTGTAGCAGAGAATGAAGCTAAGTCTGATGACGATATTGCTCTAGTTGCTCATGGAAATACACATTATAGGGATGTGTGGGTTCTAGACACAGGAGCATCTTATCATATGTGTCCAAGGAGAGAATGGTTCTCAGAGTATGAGGCAGTGACTGATGGCAAGATCAAGATGGCAAATGACTTTGCTTGCGATGTTGCAGGAATCGGTTCTATAAAGCTCAGGGCACATGGTGGTAAAGCTTGCACATTAACCAGAGTTAGACATGTTTCAGCTATGTCCAAGAACTTGATCTCAGTTAGTCTTTTGGATAGCAGAGGTTTCAAATATTCAGGTGGAGATGGGGTTCTGAGTGTCTACAGGGGTTCAGATGTGATTCTGAGAGGTTTCATTCATGGTACTCTGTATTTGTTGGAAGGTTCTACAGTTTCAGCAAATGGTCTGGAATTCTGTTCATCAGAGTTCAGTCAGTTTTGTAAGGATGCAAGAGCTACTAAGCATCTTACAATCAGGGATACACCAAATAAGAATGGTGTAGCAAAGAGAATTAACCAAACTTTGTATGAGAGAGTGAGGTGCATGCTTTCAAATAATGGTTCAGAGAAGATGTTATGGGCTACAGAGGGTTTTGACAAGCAGGTGGAGCTGCAGGAAGTGCAGTCGGATCAACAATGTTGGTCGACGACAAATTATCTGTGTCTACCGATTTCAGATGATCAGTGTCGATCGACGACAGATCAACAATGTCGATCGACGTCGGATGGTTAGTGTCTATCGACGTCAGACGAACAGTATCGATCGATGTCCGACAGCACGAGATCAATCAATCTGCAAGAAGAGATCGAGCGATCGTTGTCTGATGAGGAGCAAAAGTCTTCTTATTCTGGAAATCAACATGTTGGGTCTGAAAAACGCAGTATTGCTAAAGACAGACCAAGGAGAGTTGATGTCAGGCCACCAGCGAGATATCGATTTGAAGATATGGTGGGTTATGCACTACAGGTTGCAGAGGAAGTGGATACTTACGAGCCATCCACTTACAGAGAAGTTATTTCGAGTTATGCGTCTGAGAGATGGTTTGCTGCAATGGAAGCTGAAATGGAATCTTACGAGAAGAATCACACATGGGATCTGGTTACACTATTACTTGGGAGAAAGGTTGTGACTTGCAAGTGGTATAAGAGGTTGGATAGCTATAGGGTCAGTTTGGGCTACGACATGAGTCCTTATGACTGTTGTATTTACATGAGCAAGGTGGAGGATGTTTCGCATATCTATCTGGTGTTGTATGTAGATATCAAGATGATAGTTGTCAAGAAAATGTGTGATGTTCAGAAGTTGAAAGAGCTACTGAATTCTGAATGTAAGACTTTCTGGTACCTCAAGGGTACATCTGAGATTGGTTTTGTCTATAGAGACAAGACAAAGGAAAATCGATCGACACCAGCACTTATGCATCGTTCGGTACGACAGTTTCAGAGACGCAAGATGATTGGCCAAAAGAGGTCAATCTGGTACCTTAAAGGTACATATGATGTTGATCTTGTCTATGAAGACAAGGATCTGAGCCTGGTTATAGGCTATTCTGATTGGTATTATGCAGGAGATGTGGACAGTAGGAGATCTATGATTGGTTATGTATTTACTCTGGGTGGTTCTGTTGTGAGCTGGAAGGCGACTTTGCAGTCGACGGTGACTTTGTCTACTACTGAGGCAGAGTATATGGCATTGACAGAAGTTGCTAAGGAGGCGATATGGTTAAGAGGGCTGGTCAGTGATCTTGGTCTTCATCATGATCAGGCTACTGTGTTCTGTGATAGCTTGAGTGCTATCTGTTTAGCCAAGGATCAGGTTCATCATGAGAGAACCAAACATATTGATGTAAGATATCATTTTCTGAGAGAAGAAAAGAGGATTGAAGTGAAGAAGGTAGGAACAGCTGATAATCCTGCAGATATGTTCACTAAGGCGGTTCCTCACAGCAAGTTCAAGCATTGTCTTGATTTGCTGAACATCTCAAGCTGTTAATCTGGCCCTGATGGGCATCTAGCCCTAAGGGGCATCTGGCTCTGAGGAGCATCTGAGTCCGACGGGACATCTGACGTCTGAGTTCGACGGAACATCTGAGGCAAAGAGGGAGTCTGGTACATCTGTATTCTGAGCACAGAGAAGTGCATTCTGGTACATCTGATTATGGAGGATTCAAGTCAAGGTGGAGATTTGTTAAAATATGCCTTGAATCTGCGAGCTGAGTTATATCGGGCGATCCAGACGTCATGGATCGGGCGATATATGAAAGGGGAGTACCGATCGATAGACGTGCTATCGTATCGGTCGATAGTACCCAAATCCGAGAAATATGGAAAGTTTCATTACAGACTTTCTTATATATACATCTAGGGTTTTACCCTATTGTGTAGCACGAATTGTACTCTGAAAATCTAGCCTCCATCAATAAAGTACTCTCTTTGCCCGTGGACTAAACTCTAAGGGTTAACCACGTTAAATCTCTGTGTCAATTCTTCTTATTCATTCATCTGTTAATCTATATCTTCTCACATCCGTCACGACAACCGGGTAAAACAATATATCAGGATTTCATATGCTTGAAAGAAAACATGGTGAGAGATTCAATTATTTGATATTCTCTGTGGGAAAGGGAAAGAGACGAGTAACAAGGCTTGTTGTAGCATGTGTTATTGCGTTCTCTCCAAATATAGATCATTTACAAATGCGATCCGACCAGAGTGGAGTCAATCTTGTTTGACCGATGATGTAGAAGCGAGTGGAATGTGATATAGTCCAGTCCAGATCAATCACGAAGAGATTTTGAAAATGTAAACACTCCACGTTTGTCAAAAGACAACAAAAACACACCATAGGTTTTGACTTAAGCCATATAAAACCAACAAGATGTTTATAATTTGAAATCATGGCGAATTAATATGATCTTTGGACATATATAGTTGTAATAATCAAAATAAATTAACCCATATTAATTTTGCTTTTCAAATTCCCTTTTTAAGAATTAAAAAGAGCGTAGATTGAACACTACCTCTATTTTAGTTGTCATGATTCATAGCCATAACAGCTATAGACAATGAACAATTCAAGATTTATAGGACACTTGCATTTAAATGAAATCTCTAAGCTGGATTCAAGATTCATAGAACACTTTCTCTGAGTACAACCAATAAAGATATATAGAAAGCATCTTTCTCCATTCCTATAAAGTCGTTATTCAATAAGTTCACCACCAGTCCATTAATTTTGGACGACAGATTACTGGTATGGTAAACTATGTTTAATCAAGCCGTATGTCCTAGCCAAGTATGCAGCAGCTAATGAATTATTCATAATACATTAATCAATATAAAATTTAGTTTGACGTATTATGCAAATGTATCTTTTTAATGAAAAGATGACATCAAGATTCATGTTTATCACTATTGAGAACTTGTGAGTCGGAGATCCCAGTTGTCAACGAGATTAAATAATATATAGAAAAGAGGCTTTTGAATTAAGTTTTAATTAGCTTTTTCTTTTCATGTTCTTTAAACAACCTAACTTGTTCCAAACGTAACCACCATCAATTTTATACATGATGGCATATTTTCAAAGTATACGCACATTAAAACGTGTAGTTCGAAGCATATGAAGTATAACACAAGATTTCCGAATATTATATGCGTAAACAAAATATTAAGTACGGAAACCCTTATGTAAAACACACACAAAATGTTATGCAGAAATACATATACACTGGGGATTATATATGATTAAATCATAGTTTTTTAAAAATTTGTAGTTCATGCCGTAAACATTTTTTGGAGACGGGAGGATGATGACATAAAATTCTACGTACGTTCAATAATTTCTTGTTGTAAAACAATTTTTTTGATAAAACATATAAAATATGCAAATGTCAGTATACCAAACCCCACTGTACCAATCTCATTAAAAAAAATATAACTTGCAAAAACATTTTTGATGGAAGGTTCTGAAAAAGTATCTCAAGATTAAAAGAAAGAAAGAAAATGAATAGAACCAAAATATATTATCATTTGACTGTTTCATGAAAACTCATGGAAACGTTTTGTTATTTTCCAATTGTTTCAGATTTCCTTTAAATATTATAATTCAACTATATGACTACGTTCTATTAAAATACTTCATTAACTTGTTTAAACCCATATTTTCAAATATTATTCCAGTGAAAATACTCTAACGGCTCCATTATCAACTAAGGTATACTTTGGCATACGTATAATCGACTCAAACGTTTTGCTTTTGTTTATTGACAGACACATATATGTCTATATACGCACCACACACTTTAATGGTTCGATCTTCAATTACTTTGACATAAATGGTCGAATATAAAAAGTGGAAGCTCATATGTTAATAACAGAATCTGTTTCCAGCTGTTGAAAATTTGCAATGATTACATATAGCTGCATATATCTTTGTCACAAAGTATGCTATTATTTTTCTGATTTCTATAGGTGTATATATGTTTTTTTTTTTTTTGGTGCAAATGTTAAGAAGGTGTATATGTTGGTGTTGGACAAATCACATCTTATATTATTGTCGTTTGGATAGTAGAACTTTTAAAACTTTAGTTTTTGATTTAATCTTTTAAAACTAGCTGTATAAGATGAAGGTATTAAGTTTACTTCAAATTCTGATATAACATTCGGATCGACATGTAATCGTATTAATTAGATGCGATGTTTACGTTTGGGTGTACATGTAAATGTAAGCGTATAATTGGGTATACGAAAGTGCGTTAAAGATAGAATAAAGAAAGGGAACGAAGAAACCAGAAGAAATAAATCTCGTGCGAAAGAAGCCATAGAGATCCTTGCAAACTACGAGGTAACTTATTACACTGATGTGATTACTGATTTGCTATCATACCCAAACCTATCATACTTGTTAACTTTCTCCGGAAATAATTTTTTTTTTTGATCAAACTCCGGAAATAATTTTATTAACACTATTTACAAAATAAAATGAATCAAAATATATAAGAATTGAGAGCAAGGAACTACTAATTATAAATGCGTCTGATTAACTGATTACCCAGTGGCCAACATTTTGTTCAGAGCTGATTAATTTTCTTTTTATGTGTGAGAATTCTAAACACTTTTTATGTATCAGTTGGTAATGAGTTTTAATGTATTGGGTAGTATTCGTTTTTATAGAATTTTTCATTTTCGTGCTCTAGTTCGCCTATTTGAGAAAAAAAAATACTCTATTGGGAGGAAGATATATATTTTGCCAACAAATAATCTTAAGTGGATTTTTCTGTGCGAGAGACTTATTTTTATTTCATTGCTAATACAATGAACTTATGCGAACTAGTCAGTAAAAAGTTGTTTAACTTGACTGACTTTGAACAATTAAACATGTTATCGGATTTTGTGTTATCAGTGGTATTATCTTCTAAGAGATGGGTTGGAGATGCTCTTGCAAGGAACCTTAAAGTGTATTTATGTGCGTGTGACTTGTACGACATACTCTCTATTTTCATTTAGTCGCTAATACATTGAACTTATTCATCCAATATACAAATAGTATTAAGTATACAATAATTGTTTTATTGTGAAAAAAAAACAAGAAGCAGTTAAGAAGCCTATTACTACGAGAAAGTACGTAGTGGTAAAATGTATTAAACACATAATTTTCTCTACTTGCTATAATCAATTTCAAATTCACTTAACAAGAAGTAACCAAAAGCGTTTATGCCAAAATATATAAAAGTTGCTCTTCATATATTGTCTTTTTAGGACATCACACAATAGATTGTCTAAGAGCGTAGACATCATTCCCCATAAGCGCGAGTGGGCTTTCTGTAATGTAAGCGTCAAAGTACAAAGAAAAATCAAACAGTATCGAAGTAAGCAGATTTTGTAAGTATACTTATCTACAATATACATAATTATCATATATTTATATAATAAGACAAGATATATTATAAAATAAATTTTCTGATTAAACGATAAAGCGAAAAAATAGAAAGACTAAAGTAAAAATAAACATGTCTCGTGAAGCAGCAGGTGAAGAAGAAGTGTTATTTTGTACATTTAGTATATAGTTATTTCCGAAATTTTCTATTCATCTTATAGTTAAAAAACTCGCAGAGAAAGTTACTTTTACTCAAACAAATCTTGAAAAAGTTACAAAATTTAGATTATTATTAATTAAAGATGATTTAAAAGCAAAAATATATACATGCTATTTCTGCTTATCCATAATTTAAAGGGTTCGTTAATAAAAGGTCCTGTCAAATTTAAATTTAATAATACTTTTGCTTTCCGATTTTTTTACAATAATCAATTTATTTTCCTTGTCAAATGAAATAAATTAATATATAATATTCGGTCTGCTTCTCCATCTTCACTCTTCTCTTCTTCTGTGAACCTTCTCTCTTCTCTCTCTCTCTAGGCACTCACATTCATTCTTTGCTTCACCCTTTTAAATCACAAGATCCCCATCTCCATCTCTCTCTCTTTCACTTTCTCCTTCCATGCCTTTGTTCAGAGTATCCAATCCTCCTCCCTTCGTCTCCTTCTTCTCACTTCTTCGCCGTTTCCATTGACGGCTCATTGCTCTCAATCACTAACACCAAGAAAACCTCCGTTAGTTTTTTTACTCACTGTTTGTTTCTTAATAAATAAAAATAAAAGAAAATGTCACCGTCAGGTAAACCGGTCCCTCCCCGTGATTCATTAACCACCTCAGAGATCAACAAACCGGATTTCCGCGAGCTAGATCTCGGTTCACCGGTTTCTCCGCTTCGCTCTCAGCCACGTGGACTCACCACAACCACAACAACAAGCAGCAGCAGCTCTAGCTCCTCCGGATCTCTAACTAGACAACAACATCCCCCGGTTATCTCAAGATCCGGTTCGGTTCGCGGTGGTAGTAGTAGTACTCAATCCGGTTCGAGCAGCGGGAACCAAACCAGATCCGACTCGGTCACATCGAACTCGACCTCCTCCGCCACTTCCCCGTCGTCGAATGTGCTTCCCACCGGAAACATCTGCCCCTCCGGGAAGATCCAACTCACCGGAATGACGCAGAGCCGGTCCAGGAGCGACGTTCTCGGATCCGGCACGGGGACTTACGGCCACGGCAGCATAATGCGCGGCGGAGGAGGAAGCAGCGGCGTATCTCCGGCGAAAACCGTCGCTCCGGTGACTAGCAGAAGCGGCGAGACGGTGTGGAAGAAAGCGGTTCTTGGTTCGGACGCGGAGGAGGTGAAGAGAGTGGGGAACGAGATGTATAGGAAAGGTTTGTTCGGCGAGGCGTTGAAGCTGTACGATAGGGCGATAGCTTTATCGCCGGCGAACGCTGCTTACCGGAGCAATCGCGCCGCCGCGTTGACGGGTTTGGGTCGTGTCGGTGAAGCTGTGAAGGAGTGTGAGGAGGCTTTGAGATTGGATCCTAACTATGGAAGAGCTCATCAACGTTTGGCCTCGTTGCTTATTAGGTTAGTTTCTTGGTGCATTGAGGAGACAAATCTCTTTGCCTTTTTTATGTTGTCTGAAAACTTCAAACTTGCAGTGTTCTAAATATCGTTTTATAGATAATTTAAAAAAAAAAAAATCAGTCTAGGCGCACTTTTAAAAAATAATAACGTCTAGTGATTTTCTTGAACATTGTTTCAATGTTTGTCTGAATTTACTTGGTTGCAGATTAGGGCAGGTTGATAGTGGAAGGAAGCATCTTTGTTTCCTTGGGAAGCCATCAGATCCTATGGAGTTGCAAAAGCTTGAAGCTGTTGAGAAACATATGAGCAAATGCGCTGATGCGAGAAGGGTAGGTGATTGGAAAGCTGCTTTGATGGAAGTAGATGCAGCTATTGTCTCTGGAGCAGACTTTTCTCCTCAGGTATGAACTCAACTTATCTCGGATACATAGAGTCAGAACCGGAATCAAATGTTGTGTCTTGATAAAATGCAGCTAGGTATGTGTAAAGTAGAAGCACTATTGAAACTTCACCGGCTTGATGCGGCCCAATCAAAGCTATTAGAAGCTCCCAAAGTAGAGCCGTTTCCAGCATCTTGTTCTCAGACTCGGTTCTCTGGTATGTCCTGTGAAGCTTATACGTATTATGTCAAAGCTCAAGTCGAGATGGCTTTAGGAAGGTGAGAGATTCAAGAAACCAAAATGTTAAATAAAACTATTATCAGTTAATATAAAAAGGGTTAAAGAGCAGATGATGATGATGTCTTGCAGGTTTGAAAATGCAGTTATGGCTGCTGATAAAGCTAGCCAAATAGATCCACGAAGCAACGAAGTCGCCACGTTACAGAATACTGTTACATTGGTTGCTAGGGCTCGTGTTCGTGGTAACGATCTGTACAAATCAGAAAGATACACGGAAGCAAGCTCAGCTTACGCAGAAGGCCTTAGGCTTGATCCCTGCAACGCTATTCTGTATTGTAACCGAGCGGCTTGTTGGTTCAAACTTCGAATGTGGGAACGCTCTATCGAAGATTGTAACCAAGCGCTGCGTTTTCAACCACGTTACACAAAGCCACTTCTCCGTAGAGCTGCCTCATATAGCAAGGTAACACACTATCAACTTATAACTTGTTGTAGTAAGCTGGTTGCTTAAGGTTTCTCTGTTTGAAGTGTAGATGGAGAGATGGGCGGCTGCAGTGAGTGATTACGAAGCCTTGAGGAAGGAACTGCCTCATGATAAGGAAGTAGCTGAATCTTTGTTCCACGCTCAAGTCGCGTTGAAGAAGTCTCGCGGAGAAGAAGTTTTGAATATGGAGTTTGGTGGTGAAGTTGAGGAAGTTTACAGCCGTGAACAGTTTAAAGCTGCCATGAACCTACCGGGAGTTTCGGTAATTCATTTCTCGACGGCCTCTGATCATCAGTGCAAGCAGTTGTCTCCGTTTGTGGACTCGCTATGTACTCGTTATCCTTCTATACACTTCCTCAAGGTATTGTCACATGTCTCTTTAATTCATAATAACATAGGAAGTGAATGACCACTAATCTCTACCTTTTTTTTAATTGGTTAGGTGGACATAGATAAATGTCCGTCTATAGGTAACGCAGAGAACGTGAGGGTTGTACCGACAGTAAAGATATACAAGAACGGTACTCGTGTAAAGGAGATAGTCTGTCCAAGCAAAGAAGTGTTGGAGTACTCAGTGAGACACTATAGCAGTTAGTTAATACACTCATTTACCCCTCAATAATCCCACTTAAGTTCATTACCAGGGAACCTCATTAGTGTAGAGTTATCAGCTCTTTATGATTTGTTCATTCATTCCCCTCCTCTTCAATGCCCTGTGATCTGTCTCTCTGTCTGTGTTCTTCTTCTTCTTCTTCCATTCATTTTTCTCTGCAGATTGAGATTGGCATAGGCTCCTTCTTCAGCTTCACTTGTTTAGGTATATTGAGAGATGTTTACTGGTTGGATATTACTCTGTGTACATAAGAGAAGTCTGTATGTGAGTGAAGAAGGGGTTTTATTTACTAAAATGGGCAAACAGAGGATGATTTGGATTCTTCATTTTTTCCCCTTTGTTACTCTTAGAGCTTAGTGAAACTTGTCATTTCATTTCTCCTTTTTTTCACAACATTTTCATCAATAAAAATATATAATTTTATTCATTTCCTCAAAATTAATGCTATTTATTTTCGTACATCCAACTCAAATTCATGTATAAGTACATTTGAAAAATTTGTGGGAAAATGTGAGATTACTGAATGTGTATTTATCTATTTAAATGACAAAAATGAATTTGGATATAGTTGTTCCCCAACAAAAAGAATTTGGTTATAGTTTTATATTTATCATTAAATAATAAATACTATATTTGACTGTTACTGTAAATTTTCAACCAAAGAAAAGGGAGATAGGTGATTGATTTTAAAGATGATTTAAAAAAAAATACTTTAGTCGTTACCAACTACAAAAAGGAGATACGGATTAATTAGAGAATGATTTAGTTTGTTAATGCAAGCGACTTTAGCTAATGCTTTTGTTCTTATGTGTTAGTTGCCCTCTTTTTAAGGGATGAAAAGAAAAGAGAATCCCATACAAAGTTCTTTTAAAATTAATTTTTAACTAATAAGTTATTGTAAAGGGAAGATAATTATGAATATAACGCCCAAAAATAAAGATAACCATTAACCAACACCCAAATTATTTAAAAAATGAAAAAAGTTGGAAGGTTATGGTCTTTACGGTGGTTGGCTGGTGCTATACTGCGCCGGCTCTAGTCGGTGCCTTGTATTCGTCGTCCACTGACACGTATATATCCTTTTGTTTATGTTTTCTTTTGTGGATAATATAATCTTTCGTCGTCTTCTTTAAAATATCACAAAAAGCCAATGTAACCCGTGGCGGCGCGTGGTTAACAAACACCGACTTTTCGAGTGTGGACTTTTTGACCTTTGTGAGTTATTTAATTACGCATAAAGTACGTTTTAGTGAAAAAGAAACAGGTATACCGTACATGTACACTATAATAAATTCCCCACAATAAATAGAACCGTTGGGACGTTACCGAATCGAAAAAATGCAAGGCGTGTCTATAGCCAAACATCCAGACACCGTGTCGTTTTCTTCGCACCACTTTCCTTCTTCAACGATTTCTTTTCTCAAACATGTCTGCCGTTTCTCGGGACCACACGCACATACTCAGCCGACAGGAAT
Organism: Raphanus sativus; assembly: GCF_000801105.2. NCBI lineage: Eukaryota > Viridiplantae > Streptophyta > Magnoliopsida > Brassicales > Brassicaceae > Raphanus > Raphanus sativus. Next base: position 25,847,716 of record NC_079518.1, on the reverse strand, counting down.
GTAACCGAGTCGAGACGAACGCAAGTGTATATGCTGCGAAACTAAACCAAAGATTATTTCTTACTATCCGGTTTAGAACAAACCAAACCGAAATCAAATAGCAACAAGTAACGACAAAGAGGATGGTTAAGTAAAAGACAAACAAACAAGAAAAGATTCCCTTGCTCTGTTTTGATACATTCGAGAGAAAAAAAACAGAGCATGTGTTCATGATCTCAAAAGAGTAAATCGTACACAAAGATCAACATTTTGACGGTGGATTCACATACAAACCAACCGCATAATTTATTATTTTCGAATCAGTAGATAAAAAGAAGCGGACTGTGGAGAAACAGAGAGGCTCATCTCTGTTTTTTAACTCAACCGGTGTTCTGTAGACCAGCAGCGACACCCTTCATGGTCAAGATGAGTGTATCTTCGAGTCCAGGCGCGTACTCGCTCGTCGGGTTAAGCTCGATGAGTTCTTTGCTGGATTCAGCAATCTCCTTGGAGATGTGAGGCCGTAGAGTCACATTGTAGCTCGGGTCACGGATCCTCTTCAGCGTGTAAGCTTGGCAGACATTGAGTGTGGTGATGTAAGAGTTACGAAGTCTCAGTCTCTGTTTCAAGTAAGGGTCTCCTTCAAGTAGATCCTTGTGTCCAGCAGTCTGCAAAACAAGAAACGCGATTAGTTCTGAGTTTTGTCACCAATCAAGAAAATCAAGAAAGCTCTGTTTTTTTTGGTCTAACCTGGAGGACGAGTTTCTTGGTTTCTTCGAAGTTAGCTCTGAGTCTGTCACCAAAAGGCCATAGCTCCTCTGAGACAAGAAGCTTATCGTACAAAGCAGCGATACCTGGATCTCCTTTAGCAAACACCATCTCGATCAGATCAATGGTGACTCTAAAGAAAGGCCAGTGTTTGTACATGTCCTGAAGCATGTGTAGGTTCTTGACGTCCTTTTCAATCACGTGTCTGATGGCTCCTCCGAATCCAAGCCACACAGGGAGATGGAATCTCGTTTGAGTCCAAGCAAAGATCCATGGAATGGCACGGAGAGACTCAATGCCGCCGCTTGGTTTCCTCTTCGAAGGTCTGCTTCCTATGTTCATACGACCATACTCTAGCTCTGGTGTAGCCTGCATAGGTTTTAAATGTTTTAAATGTTTAAAAATCTGTACCTAAACGAAACAATGTTTTAGACATTCAAAAAATCACTCCAGTACACTCCTAATCAATAATCTCATATAAAACGTCTACTTAGTGACATCTTGAACATTGGTTTTAACATTATGTCGGAGAGTGAAATTCTGAGTACTTACAAGGCGGAAGTACTCGACAAAGCGAGGTTCTTGGAACACAACAGACCGGTACTCTTCGGTTGCAACAACCGCCATTTCATCTAGCAACTCACGCCACTCCGGTTTAGGAGAAACTGGAGGACGCATACCATGCTCTAGTGTTGCAGCGGTGAAACGCTGAAGAGTTCTGAAGCATAGATGCTCCTCTCCAAAAGATTGTTCAATGACTTCACCTTGAACCGTGACACGGAGGGAGCCGTTAATAGTATCTGGTGGCTGAGACAATATAGCAAGATGGGTCGGTCCGCCTCCTCTTCCGACAGTGCCACCACGACCGTGAAACATTGTTAGCTTCACACCGTACTCTTTAGCAACCTTCACAAGCTCTTCTTGAGCTTTGTATAACTGCCAAGCAGCTGACAAACGTCCAGCATCTTTGCCTGAGTCAGAATAACCGATCATAACCTCTTGCTTACCGTTGATCCGGTTCTTGTACCAGTCAACAGAGAAGAGCCTAGCAACCGCTGCAGGAGCTGCTTCAAGATCAGCTAGCTTCTCAAAGAGAGGAACAACTCTCAAAGGCCGTTTCACTCGGCACTCACGCTGTAAAAGCTCAACAGCTAACACATCAGACGGCGCTGTAGCCATGGAGATGATGTAAGCACCAAAGCTGTCTGAAGGTAGCTCAGCGATGACATGGAAAGTGTCGAGAACGTCAGCGATTTCTTCTGTTTTAGGAAGATCAGAACCGAAGAGAGGACGTTTGCCACTTAGCTCAGACAAAAGCCATTCTTGGCGGCGCTCTTCAGACCACTCTCTGTACGATCCAATGTCTAAATGGGTGGTGATAGCGTCTAACACATCGGTGTGGCGGTCAGATTCTTGCCTTATGTCGAGCCTTACAAGAGAGAGACCAAAGGTTGAGACTTGCCTCAAAAAATCAAGAAGGCTTCCATCAGCTATTGGACGGTCACCACATGAACATAGCGATCTGTAACAAAGCTCAAGCGGTTCCAAAAACTACACAACAAACACATAGGTTTAGTACCAAGATCATAACCGGGAGTTAAAAAGATTCTAAATTGAAAAAAAAGTGATTACCTCTTCCAAGTTGTTGAAAGTAGCTTCTTCAGGTACATCAGATGTTCCATTGCTGAGCAGTTGGCGAGCTCGTTCACGTGTGTGATAAAGCTTGTCCCTTACGTCACCAAGAACCACACGGTATGGTTCGGTTGGTGGGATTGACTTCCAAAACTCTGCAAGACAATGAATGATCAGTTACCACAACAAACTACATAAACAGATTCTCCAAGTCAGGTTTCTTTTCTTACCTATGTAATGTTTTGCAGCGTCTTTTCTCCTGTTTACGTGAAGTTCATCAGCACGCACACGCAGCTCATCATTGCAACGCCACATAGACAGCTACACATAGAAGCATGACCAAATGAATAAAGGCAATACATGCATATTAACACTAAACTGGAATAAAATAGAAATGAAACCAAACCTCAAACATAAGATCTTCGATTTGGTTAAAGTACATAGTAGCAGCCATCATTCTAGCTAGCAAACACACATCTCTAGTGACCTCAGGTGTAACCCTTGGGTTACCATCACGGTCACCACCCATCCAAGAGGAGAACTGGATCAGTGGTGCATTGTATGGGACACGTTCTTCGATCCCAATGTTTTTGAGAGCAGTGTCTACACGACGAAGAAACTTAGGAACACCTTTCCAGATAGTTTCATGGAAGTAGCTCATCCCAGCTCTCATCTCATCTTGAGGTGTTGGTGGTGTTCTTTTGATTTCATCGGTTCTGAATGCAGCTTGAATCTATCCAAAGAACCGTTCCCAAATCAATAATTACATTTTGAGGATTGAATTAAAAAGAACAAGTCATACTTTGAAGAAGCATATACCTCTCTTTGTAGAGCCTCATCAAGCTCTTGCTTGTCATCAGGAGTGATATCTTTAGCATAGAGTTGAGCCAGACAGTCTCTTATCCTGTAAGAAAGTCAACTTTAATACCAAAACATCCATCCAAAGCGAGAACCATGGTTAAGTAAATAACTAACCTGCCATGCTTCTGAAGCAATGATCTTCTCACAGACTGAGTAGGATGAGCAGTCAAAACCAAATCAACAGTCTGGTTCTTGAGAGCATCAAAAATCTCTTCAGGAGACTTGTTGAGATCACCAACAAGCTTCTTGAAAGTCTCTTCGAGATCAGATTCGGTAGTAGCAGAGCTCTCATCAACGAAATCACCCTTCTTCAGCTTCTTGATCCTACGGCGGTAAGCAATCTGCACCTCCTCAGCCAGATTAGCCAAGTTGAGCATGTGAGAGAAGGCTTTGGCGATAACAATGGAGTCTCCTGGATCCAAACTCGTGAGAACACTCCCTAGCTCCTCTAGCTTCTTTGGCTCATGCTTCCCTTCGTACTCTGCAGAGTGCTCGTACAGCTCTTGCACCTATACAACAATAAAGATCAAATCTTTAGCTAACCCATGATCAACAAACTTAAAAAGTCAAAACCTTTATTCATAAAATCAACATAGATAAAAAGTTTCATGATCTTTAACCAAATGGGTTATACTAATTCAAACCAAAAGTTCAAACCTTTCATCGGTTAAACCCCTAGATCTAACCCGTGATCGAGAAACTTTATAAAGTCAAAAGCTTTATTCATAAAATTATCATAGATGTAAGTTTTATGATCTTTAGCCAAATGGGTTATAGTAATTCAAACCCAAAAGTTCAAATTTTTCTTCATGTAAAAACCTAATCTAACCCATGATCGAGAAACTTTATAAAGTCAAAACATTTATTCATAAAGTCAACATAGATGTAACTTTCATGATGTTTAGACAAATGGGTTATACATAAAACGTACAGTTTCACGAAGATCCTCGCCGTGCAACTCCTGAAGGATATCTAGGAACCGATCTAGAAGCAGAGCATCGTACTCAACAAGTTTGTCGTCTTCACTGACTTTGCCAGGAACCAATTGACGGAGATGAACATCCATCGATGCCATCTTCTCTAACTTCCCATGAGGCATGTTCGTTACTTCTTCTTCTCTCTGATTGAATCAACAAACAATAAGTAAAATCAAATCGGGAATCAGAAGAGCAAAAGGAGGAGACTTTAAGTCAATTGAGAGTGGGCCAGATGAGAAAGATCTGATCTGCGTATCGTGCGGAGAAGAGTAGATCTAGGGAGGGAAATCAGACACTAACCAGTTTGGAGCAAAGGACAGCTGTTGGGATCAGATACAGTGAGATGAGTAAACCAGATACTACAAGGCTTACGTTTATATAGAGAAAGATTCTCTGTGATCATGGCTTTAATTTTTTTTAATTATTATTTCACTGAATAGTTTCTACAGAATATTCGAATCACAACCGGTGAAAGTCAAAAAAACTAATTTACTTACCAAATCATTCGAATGGAAACAATTGACTCTGGAAATTTACAGATTTCTCTCTTTGTTTTTCTTTTTATGTCGGATTCGCAAACTTTACTGTTTTGACTTTTGGCTAGAAAAAAATGAAATGTTAGTGACTAAAATAGAGTAATTGATATGAAATGAAAAATAAAAAGGTAGAGGGAAAAAGAGGAAAAAAAATATTTATTGTAGGGTTATAATTTTCTTTGTCGGCCAAAGTTTATTATGATGAATCACTATCAAGATTTACAAATATCACAATATTATGTGTTACTCTCAATTCTTCTTCAGATGATACGAGGTTAAAATATTGTTATGGAGCACAAATAATTATTTACAGTAATTTTTCGTACTCAAAATGTGTAAACATTTTTTTATATATTTCCACCTGATTGACAAAAGTAAACTAATATTGTTATTGAGAATAGCATGTGTGCACGAAGATTGATGATGAATCTTTAAAGTCTGAACCTAACTTCAGCTTTAAGCGAGTAGGTTGATATTTTTTATTTTATCTTATACTATTATTAGAATATATGTTTCTGAAAAAGTTTCAATTCAACATTTTTATTGTAAGATAAAAAAATCTTATTTTAGAATTTCCATACAATTTTAGTTTAGTATTAACTACATATTCATTGATTTTATATTGGTTGAATAGGCGTAACTGATAAAAAAATTAATTTAATCAAATTTTCAATTTACGCAAAAAATTATTAAGTAACACTCTTACGAACCGGAGAGAATAAATATTTAAGCGATAATTTACAACTTTTTCTTTTATTTTAGTTTAACTTAGCACTATACATGAATTAGCACCAATATGAGTATTAATCACAATGTAGATAATACTTCATCTGTTTTATACAAAAACATCAATTATACAATTTTCACATATATTAAGAAAATGACTAAAATGAATCTACGTTTTCATTATTTATATCTAATTTAGCAAATAATATTTGAGATAATTATATTTATTTATTAGATCAATACATTTTATAATTAATATTCAAGTGAAAATAAGTATAAATTATTCTAAATTATGAAATAACGCTCTTTGTGTAACAGTGAAAAAATAATAAAACTACATTTTTCAGAAACATATGGAGTAATATATACAAATGTCTCACAAAAAATACCAGAGAGAATTACAAGAGATATAAAAACATATACTGATTTTGACTAATTTTTTTTTTAATTTGACTTTAAAATTATTGTAGCTTAATATGATATTATATTTGACCTTAGTGTCCTAATCACTTTATAGCTGATCTAACTCAAATACTGATGTTTGTCCAAATATATCAATACCAATGATTAAAGAACAATCGCTTCAAAAGCATATTAAAATTCTACATGGACAAATGCATTTAACATCAGTTTATGTTGAATTTTATAATTTATTCAAAAACATAATATAGTATCTAGACATATTAAATAGTATTTAAACTAAAAAAATTTAACTAATGATTTTGGTTTAAATCAATTTACGTAAACTAAATATTATTTTAAACAATAAATCGATTATTTAAACCAATATACTTAATTAAAAATAACTCTTACTAAAATAATTTAATCAGATAAAACATATTGAAACATAAATAAATTATCTGAAATATATATTCCTTTTGACTTAAGAATGTATTCAATTAAAATTTGAAATATAAACTATAGTAAACTATATGTGCATCATATCATTACTAAAAATTAAAATAATTTAAACTTAAACTTCAGCCAATATTTGGATTGAATACTCAACTAGTGTTCATCAATAAATAATTTTAAAATATCCTAGACATTATTTGAAAAATGATTTGCTTACATATTATCCTAAGAAACGATGATATGACATCAAAGTTAATTATGACATAGACAATTTCGTCTATGTAAATTTATGTTTATGGTAAGTTTTCTAAAAAATGACCAATAACTCATATACCACTATTAACACTAAAGGTAGATCAATATTATATCTACAAATATAAAAATATTTTTGTAGTTAAAAAATATTAAAAAATTACAAATGTTATTTGATAAATGATTTACTTATATGTTATCATCACATTTGTTCTAAAAAAAAACAACATAATTTCTATAAATATGAAATGACTTCAAGTTTAATGTGACATATAATTTCATTAATGTGAATTTATATTTTTGGTAAGTTTTGTAAAAATACGATAATAATGCATATATCATTATTAATCAACTCAAAAAATTTAGATATATATCAATTTATTCATGTTTAATTGTGATAAAGTATCTAAGTTGAATGATTGATTATTGATTGAATAGATAATTAATAGATTAAATTCTATCAGCTTAATGTATCTTATATAAAAACACTTACTATATTCAGATTCCCAAATTTTATATAGCCAGTAAATGTAATATAATTGTTATTTTTTAGAAAATACAAATTAACATTTTATTCAAATTCAACTAAATCTAAATAAAAATTAAACTAAAAGTAATAGTTCTCATATTTTTTATTTTTAAGCTAAAATTAATTTATTTAATATCGATAAAAATAAAAATCTTTATAACAGCGCAATACGAAGTAAGCCTCCTAGTTATCGTATAAATTGAAAATTTAAATTTAAGATTTCTTTTATTTACCACGCTATGTCGTAGGAGATCCCTGATATTAAATAAGAAGACTTCACAAACATATATATTTTTTCATACATTCGTGTCATGTAATGACGTAAGTGTAAACCTTTTGTCTACGATAAATTGTTTATTTTTTGTCAACACGATAAATTGTTTTAATTTAAACATATTACTCAATGTTGAACGAAAATGGCATATATAAACTACACTAGAGCATTTATATGACGCTAAGCAGATCATGTCATACTATTATTCTCATTATACAATTCTTTGGTAAAGTGGCAAAGTCATACATACATAAATACGTACATAAATAAAACAAAAGAAGTCGTACATACATCTGATCTGATGTCACATTATGAATTATAGGCTGGTACCGTATGCTCCAATTATTAGAAAAAGTTATATATTTCTTCGCTAATCGCTATACATCACCTATGTATCAATGGAATATTCGGATAATGTGGAATGTCCTTATCTTAACCTGAAGTAGAATTCAGGTGATGCAGAACCTTAGAAACTAGTTAAGTCTCTTAAGTTATGCATGGAGATATTTTGTTTGTTGTGTTTTTTTACATTCCTAAATAATATTATGAAAGAACCAACGGATCTTGGATTAGTGATATTTGAAAAGAAATTCCTTACTACGGTATCTGTAATTCGACTCGTGTTAGTCATTGAGAAATTAACATTTTAATATCGATAAAGACAAGATATGATTCACAGACCGATAACATAGACTACAAACGCGAGGACCCGGTGGAGGCGACTCTTTCTATATAATTCAGAAAAAAATATTATGAAAGAAAGTGTTTAATTAGTGAAACACTTGATAAAAAGGGGCTTAATTTGTAGTTAGTACACATCTTAATTTCGTAAGGATGTCTGTTTTCGCTAATTCTTATTTTTTCTTTTTTTTTGGGCAACTTTTCGCTTATTCATACGAACACATATGAGGCTCGAGAGGCATGCTTGAAACTGATCCATGTATCTGACTTCCTTCGATGCATTTCATGTGTGAAAGTATGGTGGCGGCTTAGTTAATAACTAAATTGATAAAATATATACTGCTAGCTAGGGGCTGAATTATAGTGAATTATTGTATGTATATAATATATATACTTGTTACTTGTTAGTCGCCAAACATAATATTATATGGAGAAGTGGTTAGCTGATAACTTGGTTGACGTATAACAGATGATAACTAAAGTCCATTATCAACAAGATTTTAATTTGGAAAAAAGGAAAAGCTAGGCGTGAAACATCTTTTTTTTTTTTGGCGTGAAACATCTTTTGTTCCTTTGAATACTTTTTTTTTCCTTTTTATACGGCATCGATCCTTTTAAACACCTTTTTCTTAGTGGGATGCTGCATGTTAAGCAATACGGTCGTGGTTCCAAGTCACCAAAAGATATAGAGCAGAATCGTGTGATTAATACCGTTGAGAACAGCCGAATACACATTTGAGCACAAAAGATACCTTTAACTACAAAGCATCTTGAGTATTCTCTATTCAAAATATCGACATGTATATATATAAATAAATACCTAAAATAACTCAGTGGCGGAGCCACAGTGCTAGCAGGCGGGTCAATTAACTCATGTGGTTTTTTATAAAAAAAAAAATACATATATAATTCTTCAAAAACTGGCTAAATCTTGTTAGTTTTAAGAAAATGACCCCTATAATATATGTAAATTTTGAAATTGACCCGCTTAACATGTTTTCCTACATCCGTACTGAAATAACTAATATATCAAATTTATAATTTGTGATTTTGCCGTGATTTATGAATGTATTTAATAAAATAAAAAACTACAAAGCATCTAACAAAATTTAAAATGTTAAAGTTGTATAGTTGTTTTCTCGCTTTTAGCTAATTACAATTAAGTTTAACTAAATTTAGCTATATATCTAGTATATATCATACAAAATCAAAACAGTCTAAAATTATTCGAAACTAGTTTCAAATTGTTCGAAACTCATGTGGATTTTTATATCATATCGTATATGTTTGATGTCCAAGTGACCTATTAGCAGTTTACACAATTATCTGAGGGCGCAAGTTTTCATATCAACATCATGGCTTATGAATCGACACCTCTACTTTCATTTATGATTTATCATTGATACTTAAGGTGACTTAACTAGGCATGGGCATTTGGATACTTCCTTCGGATATGATACGATCCATTTGAGTATATGTTTTTAGTGTTTTGAAAAATGGTCTCATTCAGATGTTATAAAAGTCCGAGTCGAGTTTGAGTCGGATTCTCTCAGATTCGGATAGGTTCGAATTTTACTGAAGTAACCAAACTATTCGATTCAGTTTGGTTATTTTATATCTCAACTACCCAAAATTATTTAAAATAACTAAAACACACAAAAATACCCAATATATATGGTTCAGATTGGTTATTTTTTGTCCAAAAGTAACCATAGATACAATGTTATGGGTATTATTTATTCAAAACATCAATTTGTATATATAAATACCTAAAAAAACTATTATGTTAGATTTATAATTTTAATTTTAGGTATTAATATTAGCAAAATATAATTGTAGATAATACTACATACATATTTATATATTTGGATTGTTCGAATATTCATTCGTTTCTAGGAGCAGATCGAATTTAGTTTTGATTTTTCAGATTTTAAAAAAAAACTTTTCGAATATTTAGACAGGATCCAAGAGCTCGATACCCTGATTTTTGAATTGTTTCCGGGTCAGTACTTTGGGTACCGATATTGTGTATACTAAACTTGACTGTCATACGGAATGTCTCTATCAACGATCAAGTATCTTTAAAACCTGTTTTCATAAATAAGGAATGTTTCTTTATCAACGATCAAGTATCTTTAAAACTTGTTTTCACAAAACCCAAGTGATGATGACGTCTCAAATAATAGTTTGTTATGAATTTTGGCCATGCATAAATATTTGAAGTTTTTGGAATATATATTGCATAATATATCAACTTTTTTTTTGATGAAATGCATAATATATAACTGGATGGTGAAATAAAACGGAACCTTCAACATATGTTGCATAAGAATTTGATGCATGGAATAAGAAAATCATTTCATTAATAGCTCCAATGAATTAAATCCCATAAAGAATCAGAAAGAGAGGCATTATAAGATGCCTTTTTATAACAGTTATCATAATTCATAAGTTCTACACCATTCACGTAAAGCATGTGTTTATATATTAATAGAATCAGTTCCAAGGTCGGAAAGAAGCCATAAAAAATCTATAAAATTTTGCTTACGTTTAAACAAGTGGAGGCAAAGAGTTTAATAATCATAATAACAAGCAACTTTTTGAAAAATCTCAATGGAGTTTTGTAAAAGACGACTGCATGATACAAGTTTGCATTTCCACAATCCCCTATATATTAAAGGAGAAGCATTTTTAAAGCTTTCCTTAAACGATTTTTGTGAGAATGCATGAGAAGGCTCGGATCCACGTGTCACTCTGTGAGCGATTTGAAAAAAAACACAACATTTAATGCTTAACTTTCTTTCCTTTTTTGCTTAAATAACAAAGGAACATAACGAATTTTTTTTCATAGCTTTGACGTCAAATGACAAGAAACAACCACAATAACAACATATAGTTTCAATCCCCATCTCAACAAAAGGATATAGATTGTACTAAACTCACCACCACGAACCAGAAACACTTAGAAGCATTTTCGGTGAGATTTCTCTGTTTCTATTTCATGTCTCTTTGTCTCTCTGAAACACTACTTGAACGTTTTCTCTGCGTACGTAAACGTACGTATCTTGCTTTAGTTTTAGTTGTCAAGGTAACTAAGCGAGGAGGAAGAGACGGTGTAAAGACAAGGAGGCGCGAGGATGTAAAGGAACAACCATTGTACATAGCGAACATAACCCAAAGCGAGACGTGTTCTTCTGAGTTCCCTTATGCATTGCCATACCATCTTGCATTAGAGAATGGAGAGGAGAGGAAGCTTGATTCAACGTTAGCATACGCTATGCAAGCATTGATGGTTGCAGCAGAGTCTGGTCTTCAAGTATGGTTGCTTCTGGCTCGGGTTTTATCGTGGATGCAGCGCTTAACGAGACAGGAAAGTGGGAACAAGGGAAGCTGTTACGTCTGAATGCAAAGGTTCGTGTAGCCAAAGGAGAAGTTAAGGATGCTATTGAGACTTACGCACAACTTCTTGCACTCCTTCGGGTTCAAATCATGAAGCTTTAGTTCTGTAAAGAAAAATCCAAAGGGATGTGATGTAGAGGGTTTAAAAGTCTTGAGCTTGGGACGTGGAATGATTTTGCTCATATATATATAAACCTCTCGCAATGGGATGACGCAGAGACATGAGCAAGATCATGACAATCGTGTTGATGAGTTATATGTATAAACCTCGCGCAATTGCCTCTGTTTCTTCTCCGCATCGTCTCAGTTTCTTCTCAGTATCTTCTCTGTTTTTTCACGTAAATATATAGTTTTGCGGTCAGTTGATGAGTTGCGAGGTTGGTTGGTCGAGGTCTCTCTTAGGTTTTGTTAATGATCAACTATATAAAATGAAGAGATAATGACTTCATACAATCTGTTTTTGTTATCAATTCATGCACGCTCCTTTGCCTTTTTAATTCATGCAAGAACGGTTTTGTTAATTGATGAGTTTGGTCTGTTAGAATAACATAATCTTCAAACACATTTTTTATTTAATAACATGGACATTATCGTGACGACCGTCTATGTTTGAATAACATAATCTTCAGATGGTATATCAGAACGATATAAAGAACTCCATGGTATACAGATGAAGAAGAAGAAGAAGATCGAGAACAATTGTTTACGTTATGAACTTTGTATATATCTAACCCTTTTATTAATCTTCGACCTTGGTATTTTTGGTATTTTTAGCGTTTTGTGTGGGATTTATTTGAGGACCTTTTTATTAATTAAAATTAACAAATTTTTAAGTAGAGATAACAATATTTATTTTCTTGCTTAACAAGTTTCAAATATCTACGAAAAGAAGAAAATTTCATAAAAAAATAACTAATATAAGCTCGCTCTTCTTGATCGGAAGATGACTACCGCTACGGAGATAGCGAAGAGGATACATGTTAAAGCGAAGATGAGGCATATCACCGGGACGTCGTTGTTGTTGTTGTCTCTCTTTGAGAGGAGTAACAGATGAAGTCTTGATTCGGTGGGTTGTGTTGAACCCGCAGACTCTGTTCTTGACCCGACAGTCTCTGCATTTAGCGAAGTACGGGTCTCGAGACATTGTAGCATTTGTTTTCACAAACAATAACAGTTTGACACAAGCGATAACACATTCTATACAAACTATAAGAGTTCTTATTACAGTCTCCCATTGTCAAGTATGCTTTACGAGTCATTCTCATGTAGTACACGTAAATTTTAAAGCGAATGAAATACTACAATTTTATTACACATGAATTTTAATAATATGGTTAAGATTTTTAAACTGATATCAATGAATTCTACCCATCCCGAATTAGACCGGCTAGCATTAACGTTTGGACAATATTTATATTTTATGAGTGATTAGCAAGGTAAATTGATGATACTAAATGTTATATATTTCACATTTTTTGTTATGGAAATTTATATATCTAAGAGTGATTGGCAAGGTAAAAATATTTTTCATTTAATACGATATTATACCAAGATACCACATTTATTGAATTAGGTTTAGTAAACCTACATAAGACTCACTGCTCCACATAATTTTATTTATTCACTATACCCGAAACCTTAACAAGTTTATCTCATTCTTCTATAATGGTTGCGGTAACTTATGTGTCTGATTTGAAACTATTCAAGTCAATGTGGAAGATTATGGTTAAGATCCTTTATTTGTGGAAGCAATATTCTGCTGGTAGTGGTCTAACTATTGAAATGGTTTTTATCGACTCCAATGTAGGCATCTTTACTCTTCACCTGAATACATTTTATAAATTTCGTTTTCTTTATTTAAACATGTCTAAGTTTCGAGTTTTTTTTTTTATTTCGTAGGTTGTGAAGATGTTTTACGCAGACCAAATTGAAAAATAAATGTTAAAACATAATGCTTGATTGTTAAAATTCATTGGCCTTATGTTTAATACATTGTAAGAATTAAACTCAGCAGGTTCAATGTGTAGATATATTAATGTTATTGTTTATGTATATATTTTTATACAACGATTTATGTATATAATTTAATTGTCATTATTAAAAAAAATATTTTGTAATGACTAAGTATATTTAATATTTAATTAATTTTAATTTAAAAATTAAAACTTTCATTTGTTATATGAACAAACATTTCTTTCAATATTAGTTAACACTATATGTATATAGCGATGAAACACTTTTAAAAAAATTTACATACACACAAATATGCACATTAAAGTTAGTACTTATATAACAAAATGTGAGGTGAAGATTCTAAATCAGGCGTAATATAGAATATTATTATTTTAAAATCTTCATTTCACCATTAACCAAATTGTAATGAAATGAATTGTTTTATAGGCATCTTAGTTTTCTTCAACAGTTATATAAATTTGATTTTATTATGATTTTTTCATAATTTATAATATGAAACGATTGGTTTATATTAGAATTGTCTAAAATTCAAAGAACATGAAATCAAACAAATACAAATAGTCTTTAGTTTATCACTAAAACCCCAAAAATCTCAACCATTTTAACCGAATAAACAAAAATAAATATAAATTTAGAATGTATCTATATCATAGGATCTTAAAACCCAAAAAGAACCCAAAACTAAACTGATATCCAAAATAAATATACCTAACGTCTTAATATCTTAAAAATAATCTCATCCCGTGCAAGGCACGGGTTATCAGAGATTCTCGGATGAATATACGTTCACATTAAACTAGACACTCATTTCTTAAAAAATGTTACTATCGGTTGCTTACATAATTGGTTTGATTTGCACAGCTCTAACTCTAACTACATAATGCATCATCAATTATCTTAAACAAAAAGTAAATATAATTTTGAAATCTACATATAGAAAGACATATATGAATAATACTAATGGGTTTCATTCCATTCTTGGCAGTAAGTTGTATATATTTTTCCTTATAGAGAGAGTTTGTGAATATATTTATTTTTCTCGAAAGGATTTTTATAAAAATAAAAAATATATATAGAAGAAACATGAAATAAATAAATAGTTCAGAATTTCAGGTGTGAGCTCTTTTCTTTAAACTAAGAGATAACGCACAAACAAGGCAACAAGCCTTTCTTCTTTCTTCAACAAAAAAAACATGGCTTACACCACCAGACCAGACCCTGCAAAAAAAGAGAGAAGAAAACGTGACCTTCCCATCCATGTAGAGAGAGAGAGAGAGAGAGAGAGAGAGAGAGAGAGAGAGAGAGAGAGAGAGAGTGTGTTTAGGGTATACCCAAGAGTTTACAATTTAGTGTTTATGATTTACCCAAGGGTTTAGAGTATATCCAAGAATTTAGGGTTTAGGGTTTGGATTTTTACCCAAGGGTTTAAGTTTTGTCCAAGGGTTTAGGGTATAGTGTTTAATGTTTATGATTTACTCTTTTGTGACGGTTTTTAAATTGTTAAAAAAAATTCATCTTTTGGTAGCTACTAATATTTTTCATTTATTTTAAAAACTTAACACAAATTACTATTATTTTATTTATTATCCCCTATATATTAAAGGAGAAGCATTTTTAAGGCTTTCCTTAAACGATTTTTGTGAGAATGCATGAGAAGGCTCGGATCCACGTGTCACTCTGTGAGCGATTTGAAAAAAAACACAACATTTAATGCTTAACTTTCTTTCCTTTTTTGCTTAAATAACAAAGGAACATAACGAATTTTTTTTCCATAGCTTTGACGTCAAACGACAAGAAACAACCACAATAACAACATATAGTTTCAATCCCCATCTCAACAAAAGGATATAGATTGTACTAAACTCACCACCACGAACCAGAAACACTTAGAAGCATTTTCGGTGAGATTTCTCTGTTTCTATTTAATGTCTCTTTGTCTCTCTGAAACACTACTTGAACGTTTTCTCTGCGTACGTAAACGTACGTATCTTGCTTTAATTTTAGTTGTCAAGGTAACTAAGCGAGGAGGAAGAGACGGTGTAAAGACAAGGAGGCGCGAGGATGTAAAGGAACAACCATTGTTCATAGCGAACATAACCCAAAGCGAGACGTGTTCTTCTGAGTTCCCTTATGCATTGCCATACCATCTTGCATTAGAGAATGGAGAGGAGAGGAAGCTTGATTCAACGTTAGCATACGCTATGCAAGCATTGAAGGTTGCAACAGAGTCTGGTCTTCAAGTATGGTTGCTTCTGGCTCGGGTTTTATCGTGGATGCAGCGCTTAACGAGACAGGGAAGTGGGAACAAGGGAAGCTGTTACGTCTGAATGCAAAGGTTTGTGTAGCCAAAGGAGAAGTTAAGGATGCTATTGAGACTTACGCACAACTTCTTGCACTCCTTCGGGTTCAAATCATGAAGCTTTAGTTCTGTAAAGAAAAATCCAAAGGGATGTGATGTAGAGGGTTTAAAAGTCTTGAGCTTGGGACGTGGAATGATTTTGCTCATATATATATAAACCTCTCGCAATGGGATGACGCAGAGACATGAGCAAGATCATGACAATCGTATTGATGAGTTATATGTATAAACCTCGCGCAATTGCCTCTGTTTCTTCTCCGCATCGTCTCAGTTTCTTCTCAGTATCTTCTCTGTTTTTTCACGTAAATATATAGTTTTGCGGTCAGTTGATGAGTTGCGAGGTTGGTTGGTCGAGGTCTCTCTTAGGTTTTGTTAATGATCAACTATATAAAATGAAGAGATAATGACTTCATACAATCTGTTTTTGTTATCAATTCATGCACGTTCCTTTGCCTTTTTAATTCATGCAAGAACGGTTTTGTTAATTGATGAGTTTGGTCTGTTAGAATAACATAATCTTCAAACACATTTTTTATTTAATAACATGGACATTATCGTGACGACCGTCTATGTTTGAATAACATAATCTTCAGATGGTATATCAGAACGATATAAAGAACTCCATGGTATACAGATGAAGAAGAAGAAGAAGATCGAGAACAATTGTTTACGTTATGAACTTTGTATATATCTAACCCTTTTATTAATCTTCGACCTTGGTATTTTTGGTATTTTTGCGTTTTGTGTGGGATTTATTTGAGGACCTTTTTATTAATTAAAATTAACAAATTTTTTAAGTAGAGATAACAATATTTATTTTCTTGCTTAACAAGTTTCAAATATCTACGAAAAGAAGAAAATTTCATAAAAAAATAACTAATATAAGCTCGCTCTTCTTGATCGGAAGATGGCTACCGCTACGGAGATAGCGAAGAGGATACATGTTAAAGCGAAGATGAGGCATATCACCGGGACGTCGTTGTTGTTGTTGTCTCTCTTTGAGAGGAGTAACAGATGAAGTCTTGATTCGGGTGGGTTGTGTTGAACCCGCAGACTCTGTTCTTGACCCGACAGTCTCTGCATTTAGCGAAGTACGGGTCTCGAGACATTGTAGCATTTGTTTTCACAAACAATAACAGTTTGACACAAGCGATAACACATTCTATACAAACTATAAGAGTTCTTACTACAGTCTCCCATTGTCAAGTATGCTTTACGAGTCATTCTCATGTAGTACACGTAAATTTTAAAGCGAATGAAATACTACAATTTTATTACACATGAATTTTAATAATATGGTTAAGATTTTTAAACCGATATCAATGAATTCTACCCATCCCGAATTAGACCGGCTAGCATTAACGTTTGGACAATATTTATATTTTATGAGTGATTAGCAAGGTAAATTGATGATACTAAATGTCATATATTTCACATTTTTTGTTATGGAAATTTATATATCTAAGAGTGATTGGCAAGGTAAAAATATTTTTCATTTAATACGATATTATACCAAGATACCACATTTATTGAATTAGGTTTAGTAAACCTATATAAGACTCACTGCTCCACATAATTTTATTTATTCACTATACCCGAAACCTTAACAAGTTTATCTCATTCTTCTATAATGGTTGCGGTAACTTATGTGTCTGATTTGAAACTATTCAAGTCAATGTGGAAGATTATGGTTAAGATCCTTTATTTGTGGAAGCAATATTCTGCTGGTAGTGGTCTAACTATTGAAATGGTTTTTATCGACTCCAATGTAGGCATCTTTACTCTTCACCTGAATACATTTTATAAATTTCGTTTTCTTTATTTAAACATGTCTAAGTTTCGAGTTTTTTTTTATTTCGTAGGTTGTGAAGATGTTTTACGCAGACCAAATTGAAAAATAAATGTTAAAACATAATGCTTGATTGTTAAAATTCATTGGCCTTATGTTTAATACATTGTAAGAATTAAACTCAGCAGGTTCAATGTGTAGATATATTAATGTTATTGTTTATGTATATATTTTTATACAACGATTTATGTATATAATTTAATTGTCATTATTAAAAAAAATATTTTGTAATGACTAAGTATATTTAATATTTAATTAATTTTAATTTAAAAATTAAAACTTTCATTTGTTATATGAACAAACATGTCTTTCAATATTAGTTAACACTATATGTATATAGCGATGAAACACTTTTAAAAAAATTTACATACACACAAATATGCACATTAAAGTTAGTACTTATATAACAAAATGTGAGGTGAAGATTCTAAATCAGGCGTAATATAGAATATTATTATTTTAAAATCTTCATTTCACCATTAACCAAATTGTAATGAAATGAATTGTTTTATAGGCATCTTAGTTTTCTTCAACAGTTATATAAATTTGATTTTATTATGATTTTTTCATAATTTATAATATGAAACGATTGGTTTATATTAGAATTGTCTAAAATTCAAAGAACATGAAATCAAACAAATACAAATAGTCTTTAGTTTATCACTAAAACCCCAAAAATCTCAACCATTTTAACCGAATAAACAAAAATAAATATAAATTTAGAATGTATCTATATCATAGGATCTTAAAACCCAAAAAAACCCAAAACTAAACTGATATCCAAAATAAATATACCTAACGTCTTAATATCTTAAAAATAATCTCATCCCGTGCAAGGCACGGGTTATCAGAGATTCTCGGATGAATATACGTTCACATTAAACTAGACACTCATTTCTTAAAAAATGTTACTATCGGTTGCTTACATAATTGGTTTGATTTGCACAGCTCTAACTCTAACTACATAATGCATCATCAATTATCTTAAACAAAAAGTAAATATAATTTTGAAATCTACATATAGAAAGACATATATGAATAATACTAATGGGTTTCATTCCATTCTTGTCAGTAAGTTGTATATATTTTTCCTTATAGAGAGAGTTTGTGAATATATTTATTTTTCTCGAAAGGATTTTTATAAAAATAAAAAATATATATAGAAGAAACATGAAATAAATAAATAGTTCAGAATTTCAGGTGTGAGCTATTTTCTTTAAACTAAGAGATAACGCACAAACAAGGCAACAAGCCTTTCTTCTTTCTTCAACAATAAAAACATGGCTTACACCACCAGACCAGACCCTGCAAAAAAAAAGAGAAGAAAACGTGACCTTCCCATCCATGTAGAGAGAGAGAGAGAGAGAGAGAGAGAGAGAGAGAGAGAGAGAGAGAGAGAGAGAGAGAGAAGAGAGAGAGAGAGAGAGAGAGTGTGTTTAGGGTATACCCAAGAGTTTACAATTTAGTGTTTATGATTTACCCAAGGGTTTAGAGTATATCCAAGAATTTAGGGTTTAGGGTTTGGATTTTTACCCAAGGGTTTAAGTTTTGTCCAAGGGTTTAGGGTATAGTGTTTAATGTTTATGATTTACTCTTTGTGATGGTTTTAAAATTGTTAAAAAAAATTCATCTTTTGGTAGCTACTAATATTTTTCATTTATTTTAAAAACTTAACACAAATTACTATTATTTTATTTATTATATTTTAAAAAATTGTACATTAATTGGCAAACTATGATTAGTTGGTAATTCACCCAAAAAAATTCATGATAAAATATTAAACTATGAAACATTCCCATATAAAACAAAATTGTGGTAGTTAAAAGATAATCGATGAATTAAAAGAATGTTTACATTTTTATTTTTCTCAAAAAAAAAAGGTTTACGATGAGAGAGAGAGAGAGAGAGAGAGAGAGAGAGAGAGAGAGAGAGAGAGATTTAGTGTTTAGCGTATATCCAAGAATTTAGGGTTTAGTGTTTGGATTTTTACCCATGGGTTTAAGCTTTGTCCATGGGTTTAGAGTATAGTGTTTAGTGTTTATGATTTAATTTTTTGTGACGGTTTTAAAATTGTTAAAAAAATTTGCAGCTAATAATATTTTTCTTTTATTTTAAAACTTAACACAAATTATTATTATTTTATTTATTATATTTAAAAAAATTGTATATTAATTGACAAACTATGATTAGTTGGTAATTCACCCAAGAAAAATTCATGATAAAATATTAAACTAGGAAACATTTCCATATAAATAAAAATTGTGGTAGTGAAAGATAATCTATGAATTAAAAGAATGTTTACATTTTTATATTTTTCAAAGAAAAAAAGGTTTACGATGAAGAGGATACCAAGAGAGAGAGAGAGAGAGAGAGAGAGAGAGAGAGAGAGATAGAGAGAGAGAGAGAGAGAGAGAGAGAGAGAGAGAGAGAGAGAGAGAGAGAGAGATATTTAGTGTTTAGGGTATATCCAAGATTTTACAGTTTAGTGTTTATGATTTATCCAAGGGTTTAGGGTATATCCAAGAATTTAGAGTTTAGTGTTTGAATTTTTACCCAAGGGTTTAAGTTTTGTCCATGGGTTTAGGGTATAGTGTTTAATGTTTATGATTTACTCTTTTGTGACGGTTTTAAAATTGTTAAAAAAATTTATCTTTTGGCAGCTACTAATATTTTCATTTATTTTAAAAACTTAACACAAATTATTATTATTTTATTTATTTAAATTTTATAAAACTGTACATTAATTGACAAACTATGATTAGTTGGTAATTCACCCAAGAAAAATTCATGATAAAATATTAAACTAGGAAACATTCCCATATAAAACAAAATTGTGGTAGTTAAAAGATAATCGATGAATTAAAAGAATGTTTACATTTTTATATTTCTAAAAAAAAAGGGTTTACGATGAGGGGGATACCGAGAGAGAGAGAGAGAGAGAGAGAGAGAGAGAGAGAGAGAGAGAGAGAGAGAGAGAGAGAGAGAGAGAGAGAGAGAGAGAGAGAGAGAGAGATAATAATTTAAACCTCAAAGTATATTGAATTAAGTAATGTCTAAAATGCTTATAGTTTTGAACCACAAAGACCGAATGGAGAACAAATTTAGTTTTAGTAATACATAAAACATATGAATCGTATTTGAATAATACATATTTATATTAATAACACATAAAACATATGAAGAACAAATTTAGTTTTAATAATACATCAAACATTTGATTAGACATTAATAATATTCATACATAAAACATAAGAATCGTATTAATGCCCGTGTGGGGGCATTAATACGATTCGTATGTTTAAAATAAAAATATGTTAAAATCTTAATCTTATTTTTTAAATACTCATCAATACTGATAAAATCTGAAAGAGAGAGAGAGAGAGAGAGAGAGAGAGAGAGAGAGAGAGAGAGAGAGAGAGAGAGAGAGAGAGAGAGAGAGCCATAGAGAGATAAACAAAATGAGTTCGAAAGTAAGATGCAAAGAAAGAAATATAGAACAAGTTTGATTACACAAAAATTTACATACATAATAATTTGATTATATATTAATAATATTTATACATAAAACCTATGCAAAGAGTGTGATTACACAAATATTTACGTACATATAATTTGATTAGATATTAATAATATTTATCTTACTCGAATTAGATATTATACACAAAATCAGTTCTTCTTACATGGTTCAAAGAATACAGCCAAGTTCTGTGGAATCCTTACATGTTTGAAGTCAATGACCTACGAGGAAGGTATGTTATTATACAAAAATCATGCATATGAAAATCAAATTGTATAATAATAATTATATCTTTATATGCAAGTTCTTGCAAATGAATCAGAGTAAGATAAATCACACCGGTGATATGTATAAACTATTGAGACTATGGAAAAAGAGGTTTATGGACAAGCTTTTCAAACCTCAACAGTTAAGGATTTGTATAGACATCGAGCCATTCTCACTCCCACAAATGATGAAGTGGATAAAATAAATGATTACATGCTTTCGCAGTTGCCAGGTAACATGTTTTGTGTTTACTCTTATGTTCCAGTAAATTTTTACATGTCACTCAAGTAAAGGATTTATATATGTTTCTATCTCAGTGACGTCTATACCGTAAAATCAGCACCACCGAGATTAAACACAAAAAAAACACACAAAACCCAAATTCCAAACTATATTTATATACTTTCTAATATTTTCGAAAAATTACTGATCTAACCATCTCATTCCGCGCAAGGCGCGGGTTACTACCTAGTATTCATGTTAATCAGAAAGTTTTTTTTCGTTTCTGTACACTAAAAGTTTTGATGGCTCCAAAATAAAATTGGTATAAATCAAACTGAACCGGGTTGTATTGAAGAAGAAGTATTCTGGTTTGGGTAATCATTTTCAATCGAAGAAGAACAAGACAAATAAAGATTTATAGGCCTAGTAAAACCGAAGAAAGATTTAGATCTTCTAATATATAACCAGGCCTAACAAAGTTATTATATGGGCTTAATAATTTATCAGACAGGCCCAATATCTAATCATCTTCCTCGCTTTCGTCCCACATCGCTCATCGAAGCAGAGAAACTCGTGTTCATATAGCGATGGAGTGACGAAGGTGATTGTCCCTTCGGGGACATCCGATAAAATTGGAACGATACAGAGAAGATTAGCATGGCCCCTGCGCAAGGATGACACGCGCAAATCGAGAAATGGTCCAAATTTTTTTTTCCTTTTTTTTTTCAAGATCGATCCCTTCTTCATCTGTTAAACCAGTTTTTCGTTTTCTCGAGTCGCAGTTTTAGTCTTCGATGAATATCCGTTCGAATAGCTTCACAATTTACTCGTAGTTCGAATTTGAAATGTTAATCGAACGTCGAGCTGGCTGCTGTAGTTGAAATTGAAAAGCCCTATATTGAAACCTAATTCCCAATTCCTGGTTCAACTCGCCATTCAAAATTCAAGTAAACCGGAAAATCGATTTGTCTAGATGGAAACACTTGGTTTACATTGGTTCAAGGCTTATTCAGTAAAAGTAAAACCATATGATACTTAAAAAAAATTAATAAAATACATAAGAGATACATTTTGATAATTATGGGTCTTTAAAATTACAAATTTTGTTTTCAAACTTAGAAAATTATTATGTGCTTTCTCCTTCCACAAACCTTTAACACATGATTTTACATCAAAACATTACACATTTTTTTTTCACTCGCAGGCAAGTTTAGTGCCGAAACTTGTGAGACAGATAGCAAAAGCCTGAAAAGCAGAGAGAGGCTGTCTATAATCCATGGTGAACGTGTCATCACCAACTTTACCAAACTGAAGAAGCACTGTCTCTTCATCCCCTTTACCGCCCGGTTGACTCTGGTCAACGCTCGCGGCCAGCTGGAAGTTCTTGACCGAAGCAACGGTCACTCTTCCGTGGAAGTTCAGACACCAGCACTGTAAGTGCTCGTGCCATCTCGGAGCTTTGTTCTTTAGTATCGTCAACCCCGAACCGTCTTTGTTTGGTTTCTTCATCATCTTGGTCACAACATCACATGGGTTTGGGTCAGTGGATGATGATGGTGGTGGTGATGAGGATGGACAATGGAGGGTGCTTATCATTCTTCTTGGACCTCTTGATTTCAAGAGGTTGAATTTATAGGAAACCTGACCCACTTCGAAGTTGCCTGCTGGAACTTGTGGGCTTATCTGCTTTGATGCGAATCTGCGGCTGGCTTTGCCGTTTGAGGGCTTAGCTCCGTTGTGTGGAGGTTGGCTATCGTATACTGTAAAGTTGGTCCCAAGAAAATCCGATCTGCAGAAGTTCCAAAACAAATTAAAAAATGAGTCTCAGCTTTAAATAAAAATGGCTTCAACCTAGGAACAGAACAAGACCTTAGTTTCCCAACGTAGGCATTACTTCCTTGAGAGAAATCATCAGCGTCAAGTGAGATAATGTACTCAGTGTAAGCTCCGGTCCTGAACCTTCTTGCCGCCAGAAGAAACTTCCCCTTATCAGTGAATGCTGGTGAACAAAAAACAAAATTAATAAAAGTATGCATTCAACTTTGACGATACAGAAGTTGATTATTTCCTATAAGGGTTGCAGAGCAGAAGCTTCTTCGTTGTTACCCAAGTCAACAACACAGTCAACTCACTTATGGGGTGGGTGAGAGTCCCTTTCAGTGACCGCTCAAGGCATTAGTTTGGTGACAGACTTAGACAATTTTAAATTACACGCCTAGAAAGTCACTAACTCGATCGTTTTCACACTTGGAAAAGAAAAACAAACGTAGACAGACTTTTTAATAGAAGTCATATCCTTCCACCCAAGATTTGACAGAATCAAAGCAAAGCCAAAAAATAAGAGAAAAAAAGAAACTTTTGGAATTTGCTTACATGGAGTGAGGGCGAGATACAAGTAGAAGGTTGATGTCCTCTTGTTCCTCTTTATCAGGCACTGATTCGAAAACTCCCGTGGCCCTGGCTGCATCCATCCCACAGAAAAACTCAGCAACAAATCTCACACCATTTTCAATTAAAAGCGGTAACTACATACTAAAGCCAAGGCAAGGAGGCCAAAAAGAAATGAAACTACTGGACGAACAAGTTCACCACTACAACTTTCAGTTACAGTAGCAACTAATCGTTCAAACACGATCCCAAAACAATACACATTTACAGAATAATAAAAAAACTTGCTTTTAAACAATGCCTTAATTGTAATCTCATATGCCATTATTCAATTACTCCTTGTTGAGAGATTGGCTTAAAAGTAAGGCATACTAAGCCTAAGCAAAGAATAAAGTTCACCATTAACCTCCACAATCAAGAAAGTGTAATCTAAATTACAAAAGTGTTGAGAGATTAGCTTATAAAGATGCTAAGTCAAAAAAGCCAAGAATAAAGTTCACCACTCACCAATACAAAAGTCTCCAACTTTCAAACACAGTAACAATCAAATCTATCATATTTACAGAATACTATATTATATAGTATGATCAATCAATGCCCTAATTGAAAACATGATCCAAAGCAATCAACTTTTTTACAGAACAATCATTAACAATTAAGATCAAAGAAGATATAATTCTAATTCAATCAATTGCCCTAATTAAAAGCAAAAGGCATACCAGTTTGAGGCAAGAAGGGAAAGTGATTTTGCCGGAGGAGTTAAGCGGAGATCTAACCGTCGTCTCCTGCGCGATCTCCCTCCACTTCTTCGACACGCAGGCGCAACTCACCACGTCTCGACGCTGAGGCCACTGGTCCTCGCTCTCCTCCACGCGGCGTATGATCTCCGCCAGCAACTCAGGGAGCATCGCCGACCACGACGACGACGACGACGGCTGCATCTTCGTCGTCGTCGGTGGTGACGGCGATTGGTGAGAATCGGATTCGGGCGCCGTCTTCGCTCCTCCCTGGTGGTCTCTGAAGGAAATCGAGAACCTCCGCGAAAGGAGGGAACGTGACAAAGGCATTTGTGAGGAGAGGCGAGTTCGATCTGGAAATAGAGAGAGAGAGAAAGAGGAGAGAGAAAGAGGAGAGATGTGTTTATTTTTGGGGGAATCTCTGATTAATTAAAAATAAATATTACTATTACGAACGTGCGAAATCTAGAAAGGGGTGTGTGTGTGTGTGTTATTTAGGGTAAATATGACGGAGCTGTGAGATTTGAATAGGTGACAGATCTGTCAAGTTGAAGGAGTGTGTCTAATTGGGATGGGACACGTCTCTCTGTACCTATGAGTTGGTGTAAAAGTGAAAATCTGTTTTTTTATATATGACAGGCTGT
The DNA here is from genome assembly GCF_000801105.2 of Raphanus sativus. Lineage (NCBI taxonomy): Eukaryota > Viridiplantae > Streptophyta > Magnoliopsida > Brassicales > Brassicaceae > Raphanus > Raphanus sativus. Next base: position 25,822,290 of record NC_079518.1, on the reverse strand, counting down.
TGATTTTTTTTCTCTTTTTGATTAGTAGATCAAAGGAACAGATAAACATTCATCCACAATTTAAGTAGGACTTGGAATTAAAATCTGGATCTGTGATTTTATCCGGTATTTATTCCGATCAGGTCCAATAAACAGATATTCAGGGAGCCCGGATCCGAATTCGGGTAGTGTTTCTACGGATCTGGCAGATCCGAATACAGATCTGAATAGTGAAATTTTTAGATCGGGGTATCCGGATCCGGACTTATTATATATTTAAAATATTTAAAATATTTAAAATATAAAATATATACCATATATATTTTATATATAAGATAGCTAAAATTTTAATTTTATTAAATTTCAATATTTTTTCAATTTTATTTTTTAAAATAATTTTAAATAGACTAAATAAATGATTAATTAAGTAATTTTTATTTAACTTTTTACCGAGTGATTAGATTTCTAATTGAATCAATGGAATATTATCAAGCACCCTTCACTATTTATAAGATAGCTAAAAAATATTCGGATCTGGGTATCCGCGGATATTCGGATTTTAGTCTGGATATCCGAACCTCGTATACCCAAAGACACGAATCCGGATTCAGATAACAATTTTACGGATCCGGATATCCTAATATACCATGGATATCCGGTCCATTCCACCCCTAAATTTAAGTAAGAAATACAAATATATACGGAAGTCAAAAAATCACTCTTTTCTCCCAAAAATATTAGCCTATAACTACTATAATATTAGTTAAAGTTTTAAAAAATCTCCAATCATAGATAATGCTAAAACGTTTTCAAGATATTTATCATGTTCAAGGAAAATTAGTTTCTACTGCAAAGCCAGAATATTATAGTTCAGTGAAATTTAATCGAAAAAAATAAATTCCACTTATCGGAAATAGAAAACGTATATTTTGTATTATTATTTATGAAATTCTCACACTAAAATTAATATTGATTAATATCGTTGTTACATTTTATAAATAGTTAAATTTATTTATTAAACTATATTATTGATTATAAATTAATATTAAAATTTGCCAAAAATAAAAACGAAATTACAATTTTAAATCAGATAGTTCATTTAAATTAATATAATAAAAATTAAAAACAAAAAAAATTTAAGATGAAAATAATAATTATATATATTGTATTCTTATTATTGTATTATTAAAAATATAATTTTATGTTGTTAGCCAAAAATAATATCTTTTAAATCATAAAATTAAAAATTAAGAAACAGAAAACATATAATTACAAAGTAATCAAATAACAATCTTAATTTTATATAGAGGATATTGAATGATTTCAAATATTTATTTATTTATTTATTAATATGAATACACTGTATCAATAAATTTTCAAAATATTTATAATATGAAAGAGTTTTCTAAAATTTTAACGAATAATGAGCATATATATTTTGATGAATAATTATCATATATAAATAATTTAATATTCAATTTAAATTTTTTGAGGACATAAACAATAATTTATTTGAATTAGTGATACATATATTAATAAGTAACTGTAAGACACATGGTTGCGTAGTTGCGAGTATTTAATAAATGTCAAAAGAATTCTAAATTATAAAACTATTTTTTGTTGTTGTCAACAATCTCTATACTAGAAAAATACATTTAGCAAAATTTGAATATATTTGTTCCTTTTGGTGTCTGAATGTAGGTGTGTCTTTGTTTTATAAGAAAACAAGAGTGACCACCAAATAAAATTGGTTTAGTTCTCTGAATAATAGTATTTTTTGGATTAACAATGATGAGTTTTCGCAACTTTTGTCGTCTAATTTTTAAATCATTACAGAGTAGAGATCCAGTATGTCTTGTAATTAATTAAGAATTAAGCAAAATGAGAGGTCTTTGCATAACAATGGACGTTTGTTCTTCAGTTGTAAACTAACAAAAAAGAAGAGCTAAGACATTAATTCGTTCATTCATTTGCTACTGACCTCATCATCACGAAACTCTGCGGCTCCAAGATGTTCGACGAGCTCGACCAGATCGTCCTCCAGCTCTCAAGTCCGACTCTCGCATCGTCCCAACGGAGTTTCTATTCTGTAACGTGATCAATTACTTCGGCCGCGGAACGGAAGATTACCAGCTCGTGCGCTCCACGTGTTCGACGAAATGCCTCCCTACCGATGCCAGACGCTTGTACTTACAATATACTGATCAACGAGTACTCTCTGAGCGGGTGTCTCGATGAGGCCTTGAAGCTGTTCGATGAAATGACCAAGAAGAAGGTGAAACCCACTGGTTTAAACTTCGGGACGCTGATTCACGTGTTGTGTAAGGATTCGAAGGTGAAGGAAGCGTTGAAGATGAAGCAAGATATGTTGAAAGTGTCTGGCGTGTGTCCCACGGTTCATATCTAATGCATCGTTGATCAAAGCGTTGTGTCGAGTTGGCGAACTGAGTTTGGCGTTTAAGCTAAAGGATGAGGTTAAAGTAGACTCAGGTATCTACTCTACGTTGATTAGCTCGCTTATAAAATCTGGAAGGTCAAACGAGGTTTCAGGGATCTTGGAAGAGGTGAGAGGAAAAGGATGTGAACCGGATACGGTTACTTACAATCTCTACTGATTAGTGGGTTCTGTGTTGAGAATGATTTCGGATCAGCTTACGGAGTTTTTGGATGAGATGGTTGTAAAGGGTTTGAAACCAGATGTTATAAGCTACAACAATATGATACTTGCTGGCTTGTTTAATTAGGATCCAAAACTGGAAAGAAGCTATTTACTTGTTTGAAGATATGCCTCGGAGAGGTTGCGTCCCTGATGTCTTATCTTATAGGATTGTTTTTGATGAACTTTGCAAAGGTTTACAGTTCGAAGAAGCAGCGGTTATCTTGGATGAAATGGTTTTCAAAGGCTACAAGCCTAGGAGGGATAGGCTAGAGAGGTTTCTGCAAAGGCTATGTGAGCGTGGAAAGATGGAGATTCTCGGTTAAGTTATGAGTAGCTTTAATAAAGGGAATGCTGTTGATGCAGATCGTTGGTCGGTTATAGTGGCTAAGGTGTGCAAAGAACCTGTGCTATCAGATTCTATTGATTTGTTGTTAAACTAATTGAAGGAAGAGGTTCCCTAAAGGTGTTGGAAGACATCTGGATTTCTTCAGTTGACACTAATCCTTGTCCCAGTGAAGACTGGATTTTTGAGATAAAACAAGCTCTCAAGATCAGCATGATGTTGGTGATGCGATGTAAGACCTAAACAGACCAGGATGAGGCGTAGAGGTAGAGGCTTGTAAGGGTGTTTTCGACATTTAAACTTAACGAGAACCCTACTTTAATTTAACGTCGTTGTTTTCTTTTACTGGTTTTTGTCTGAGAGGTCCTTCTTCCTCGGCTACCTCTTCTCTGCTTGGTACTTTTCTCTAGTCTACCCTTTTGGGTTGATGATTGCTTCTGCATATATGGATATGCTCCAAACTCATCTCGGATCAGCTCTTTGACTTCTGTTTTGTTTGGTTTTTCTTTCAGGAATGAATCTTGGAGGAAAGATGGTGCAGAAGAAGGTGGCGGTTCTCTACCATTACCCTTGCCACGACGGTGTCTTCGCCGCCTTGGCAGCACATCTATACTTCTCAGCAAACTCAATCCCATCTCTCTTCTTCCCAAACACAGTCTACTCTCCACTCACAGTCAGCCAGCTTCCTCTTCAAGACATAAGCCATCTCTATCTTCTTGATTTCACAGGACCGCCTGGCTTTGTCCAACAAGTCTCTCCCAAAGTCGACAGTGTAGTCATCCTCGACCACCACAAAACCGCTATTGAGAGCCTCGGCGATGTCTCTTCCACTTGCAAAAACGTTACCAAAGTTTTGGATATGACAAGAAGCGGAGCGACCATTGCGTTTGACTATTTTGCTCACAAGCTGAAGGAAGAGTCTCGAGGAAACTTCAGAGAGTTGGATGAGTTCAAGAGGATGAGGCGTGTTTTCGAGTACATCGAAGACGCGGATATCTGGAAGTGGAAACTACCAGAGAGCAAAGCGTTCAACAGCGGAATCATAGACTTAGGGATCGAATACGATTTCAATCAGAATAAGTCACTGTTTCAGCAGCTGCTCTCGTTGGATCATGAGAGTGTGATCAACAGAGGGAAAGATAGTTTGTCTAGGAAACTTAAACGGATCCAGCAGGCGCTTGAACAGTCCTATGAGATTGTTCTTGGAGGTGGTGATGATGAAGAGTTTGGTCGGTGTTTGGCAGTAAATGGAGACGAGATTGCAGAGCTTAGAAGCGAGCTAGGAAATCAATTGGCGGAGAAGAGTAAGGGTATGAGACTCAGAGGTGTCGGAGCTGTTGTTTACAGAGTCCCTGAGCTTGGGGATGAGACCAAACTGAAGATAAGTTTGAGGAGTGTTGAAGAAGAAGACACAACAGTGGTTTCGCAGAGATTCGGAGGTGGTGGTCATAAAAACGCAAGCTCTTTCCTGTTAAGCTCAACAGAGTTCGAGCAATGGAAAGTGAAAAGAAACTAATCTTTAATACAGTGTGTTGTGAGATTTTCTTCTCATTTTAGCTCTTTTATGGGATGGTTACTTGAACCGGTTTGGTTTACTGAATCTGGTTTGGTATTGTCTTATTTACTCAATCAATGAATAAGATTCAGTTTACGTTATTTATATTCTCTCCAAGATCGATCAAACACAAGCCGAACAATGTATATGAACAAATACACAAAAAGCATAAGAAGAAGAGACAATTAAACCATAAACCGAAACGAACCAGAATAACATGTTTACTCTTAGTGAATGCAAACCAAGCTTGGAAGATAGGTGAGGACAGGTGGAGAGCTGAGAAGAGATGCATTTACGACCTAACCAACAATGTAGATTCTGTCCTTCTCTTCACCCTTCAACTCTTCGTCACAAGTCTCACAACACACTTGCCACTTTCTTGTCCTCGTTTCAACAGAAAGCTCGCCACATTCACCACACATGGGAGTTGAAACTTAGTGAAAGTGAACCAAGCTAGGAACATAGGTGAGGACAAGTGGACAGTATCCCTTAGCAGTAGCGTTATAAACTATTTCGTACATATCTTCTCCAACAATGTAGATGGTGGTCCTCTTTCCACTAGACACACAACAGACTACAACTTTCTTGTCCTCGTCCAACAAAAAACTGGACACATTCACCTGACGTGGGAGTTGTGGAAACTTGTCCAAATCCACTTCCAAGACAAAGTCTTTCCTCCACGATATCTCTTTGCTCTCTTCATCAACCTGATCAGTCACCCATATCTTCATCACATTCGCAAAAATATCATCCTGATGAAACACAGAGAGCTTCTTTTTTTTTGAATTATACAGAGGTATCCTGGCCCCACCGAAGTGGTCCAGACTAGTCACGTGTTGCCACATGTCGATCCTCTGTCCCTGGCGATGCCGAAATGTTAATTCCCCAGTGGCCGAGATTCGAATCCAGGTGGCGGAACTCACAGCTGTGAACCCTTTACCAACTGAGCTAGAACCCCGGTTACCACACAGAGAGCTTCTCATCCCTAAAAACAGAGACAACCACAGTGTCCTCACGATTATAGATCTGAAACGGGAGAGGGAGACGCACGAACCTCTCTGCCGTGAAATCAAACTTCATCAAGAAGAAACCGATTTCTCTATCTCCAGCAGCAGCAAAGTAAGTGTCTCCTCTCAAAGACACGGCACCGCAGTGCATTTCATAGTCGACGGCGAACGATTCAAGAGACCTCCAAGAATCAGAGCAAAGATCATACATCTCACTCTCAACAGCCAACACTTTCTTCCTCCTTTTGATAAACGCCCCACCTCAGGATCTTGTAGCTACCGCGAGAATCATATCCTAAAGAGAACCTATCGCTATTATAGTAACAAGTTGTAGGTTCGATCATCCTCGTTTCACCAGTACATGGATTCCAAACCACAACGCTAGAGTTATTCTCCGCTTGGCACAGGATCAAACCGTCGCAGTGGGAGATGGTATACATGTCCAAGGGAAGCTTACCGGTGAACTCCAGAGATGATTCGATGTCGCCGCTGTTGTGGAGATCTCCGGCGATTGAGTAAACCTCGTGATTGCACAGTAGCATCGACTCTCTTGCAGCTTCACCACTCATCTTCTTGTTCTTCTCCACGAACTTCGGATCTCTGAACAGATCGTACCATCGTTTGCAAGTCGTTTTCAGTTCGGAAAGAGACTTCGCCGGAACCCTAGCGAGTATCTCCGATTCCAAATCGTTGGGAAGATTCGCTACCGTCATCATCGTCGGATTCGTCGTTTCTCGTCTCTCTCGATGGAAAAAAAGAAGCTTCTTCGTATATCTGTTAGACTAGTTCATTGTTGTTTAAAAGCCCAGTTATTTAATTTACAAGAGCCCATTAGTTTTGGAAGGAACACAAAACTTATATCACCAATTCAATCAAAAATATTGTTGTTCTATAGATTCAAAATTTGATCAAATATATTATTTAAATTTAATTGGATTCTTGTCTTAGATTTGTAAATATTTTTTTAGAAAATTATATATAATTTAACATATATATATACACATATATATATATATATATATAACTTTTAAAAATCGAATTGTAAAAATCAACTAAATTATTGATAGGTTCAAAATTTAAATAAACTAATATAACAAAAATTATCTTTTGAAACCCCATGCATATACATAAATTATAAAAATATCATAACTGTATTATTTCCTATTTATTTATTAACATGTTTTGAATTATCTTTTAAAAATGCAAAATTACCTTTTAAACAAAATTCATTTTTTCTTATTATCTTATTGTATAAATTTTAAATTAGGGAATTCGGCCAAAAAATCATGAACTTTGCACGAATTGCCATAATAAATACGAACATATTGGCTGGCCAAAAAAACACCGAACTATATTTGACTTTAAACTTTAATCAGTAAGTTATCGCTGACTCACCAAATTAAACACGCCTTTACAGAATGATTAAACGACGTTTGCAAAGATCGTTAAGTAAAACGACGTCGTTTTGAGATGGAATGAAACGACGTCGTTTTGAGATGGAATGAAACGACGTCGTTTTACCTATTTTTATTATCAAAAATATGTTGTTCGCGTGGATCAAACCTGAGAACTCATGGCCAAATGACGAGGTTTCTTGCCACTAGACTACTCTCACTTTTAAGAATATTCATAACATGTTTTCTTTTATTGAGTATCAAACAAATCTCGAAAAATCTAAATTCTTTTTTAAAAAATTCCAAAAATCTTAAAAATTCAAAAAAATTCTGAAAATTAAAATTAAAATTGAAATTATAAATATTTAAAAAAATCAAAACATAATTTTTGTTTTATAAAAATTAATGTATCTAAGATCATTTGAGTTATATTGGATTGCAGTTATTCTCCTAATAAAAAATGATAAAAATTAAACAATATTTTCTTTTTCTTTTTTGAAATTTTATAAAAATTTACAATTGATATATATATAATAAGTTATTTTATAATTTAATATTTTTTGTAAAACTATACATTAATTTGATTCGTAATATCTAAATGATTTGTTTGTTTATTTGTTTATATTGGATTGCAGTTATTCTCCTAATAAAAAAATGAAACTATTTTAAATGTTAAATAGGTAAAATCATATTAGTTTTGTTAATTACATTGTGTTCCAGTTTGGTTTTTAGTTTTGTAAATGAAAAATCTGTTATATTTTGTTTTAAGAAACATATGAAAATTTAAGAAAAAAATATCAATTTAGCGAAGTGTATCTTTGATCAATTGACAATCATAATTTTAATTGTAACTAGATTCTGGTCCACCTTTCAAAAAGAAGATATATTTTTTGATCCGTACTTAAAGATTTGGAGTTACTATTTATTGTTGAAAATTTATTTTACAAACTGAAAATGATGATTTTTAATAAATCATATATTTTATTTGTTATGAAATCCATACTACTAAAAGAGAATCATTCTTGAAAAATCTACTTATGCAAATTGTTTGGACATTTCAGTAATTAACAATATATCTTGGTATAACCTTAATTTATTTAATCTAAACTATTAAAAGGGAATCATTCTTGAAAAATCTATTTATGCAAGTTGTTTGGACATTTCATTAACTAACTATATGTCTTGGTATAACCTTACTTTTATTTAATTACTAGGATAAGATCCGCGCCTTGCGCGGGATGAAATTATTATTTTATTATATTTTGGAGAATGAAATAATAGTTCGGTTTTATTTGGATTAGGGGTGTTCAATCTGGATATTGGGTTGGTTTCGGTTGGTTCGGTTTTTTCGGTATTTCAGTTAGTAAAATATAACTACTATTCTAAATCCATATTTACTTTGGTTCGATTTGGTTTACATACCGCCGGTTTTCAGTTTATTCGATTTTATACCAAAAACATAATTTTCTACTTTGAGATCATATTATATATTATACGAATTTTAGAGTCATGTTGTCAAAAAGTCATTTATTAAAAAATATTATATATTTATAATAAAAGAATAAAACAAAAAATGCTTCTATCATCTAATAAATAATCAAATATAGAATTAATATCAAAGCTCTAAATTTTGAAAATAAAAATAAAAATCAAAATAGAAGCATGAAATAAAAGCTTTTATATTCTTCCATATTTAGTATTCATCAAATTAATATGTCTCCGATTGAACACAACTCTGTTTGTTTAAAGATAAAAAAAATTATAAAGAATTTCAACTAATTGTTGTCCATCAAATTTATAATTTTTACTTCAATTTAGTTATTATTAAAATAAAACAAAAAGATCAAAAAGAAACACTAAAAAAATAAGAAACCTCGCTTACGGTAAATTGTTACTTAATTATAATTCAAGTGATTTACAAATTATAATTGTAGTTCAACTCATATAACAAATAGATATTCATGCGTCATTATAAATATATACATATTTACATGTTTCAGTTTAATCGGTTATAAATCAAACCATATCCAAATCCTACGGTTTTTATAAAATCACATCCATTTGGTTACGATGGTATATACCAAAAAACCATATTATCTATTTCTGTTCGGTTCTCTTTGGTTTTAGCATATTGAACAACCCTAATTTGGATATTAGTTGGTTTGGATTGTTTTTTATCATGTCTTAATATCCTATTGTAGAATTATATTTTAAATTCATATTTTTTGGAACCTTACATGTGAATTTTATATTAAAAACAAAACATAAAATACACACTACAAGAAAACATGCCTTGAACAACTACAGAATTGGTAGTAAATTGGTCGTTAATGGTGATTTACGATCAAGTTACGACCAATTGCGATTGGTCGTTAATCACTGGTCGTAATCACCAATTGGTCGTACATTGGTCGTAAATGTACGACTAACAAAATTGGTCGTAAATGAGTCGTAAATGTACGACTCGGATGATTGGTCGTAAAGCAGTCGTACATTTACGACTACCCATTTTGGTCGTAAAACAGATGTAAATTATTGGTCATAAATGAGTCGGAAATTGTAGTCGTATATTAGATGTAAAGTATTGGTCGTAAATGAGTCGGAAATTGTAGTCGTATATTAGATGTAAATGAGTCACACATTTACGACTAAAGTACATCGATGGTGATGTACATTGGTCGTAATTTAACGACTACCTTGCATCTCGGATAGATGTACCTTAGTCGTTACTTTAAGACCAATTTACAACGCCCAATAGTAATTACGAAATTCTTTAAATAAAATAAAAATATTAAATAATTAAAATTCATAAAATTAAAAAAATACGAATTTGATAAATTCCATAAAACATAATATATAACATTCATAAAATTAAAATATTCAAAATACAAAATAATTAAAACCGAAAAAAACTAAACATTAAGGTTTATTTCATCGAAGATTTCAGCAGTCCTTTCATCCGCTTCCCGTTCCAAATTTGCCTGCTGTTCCGGAGTAGGGTCGGGACCGGCAAAGCTCGAACGCATGCTCTGCCATGCTGACGCAACCGACGGGTCGACGTGTAGGGTTTAACCTAACAGCATATCGAAGATGTTAGCCATAGCCTTAAATTTGTCGTTGTGGTCGGCTATGGTTCGGTTCGCAGTTTCCAAGTCCCTCCGAAACATGGAATCTGCTTCCCGTCTAGCAGCGTGTTCAACTCTCGCCTTCGGAACATCGTTCACACTCCCGATTCCTGGTATACGTCCCCTTTTCTTCGGAGCGATCTTCAATTTATAAATAGATATTAATTAGTACATATGTGAAAAAATATGTAAACATAAATTAAAAATATCGAATATCGAATATTTTACCTGCTCAAAAATTTTGTCTTGTTCGATGGGAGAAAGCTCGACCGGTGCACCATCCGGATTTTCTTGCGTCAGCTGAGTCTGGACCTCTTGAATCCGAGCATCTACATCGTTGCAGAGCTGCTCTGCTCGAGGATGAGAGAAAGTTCCATCGGCATGCTGGTGGGTCAACTTGTAAAGTCGGGCCAGAGTCGGTGGTGCTCCTTCTGCGGCAGCCTATATTAAAAAAAATGAATTAAACTAACATCTAATAAATACTTAATTAACATATATGTCATAAAAAATAAGAAATATCAAAACCTTACAATTTCCAGGGCCCTTTGGGCGTGTGGAATTTGTCCGGAAGTATGAGGTATTGGCAGATTACCCTCAGCATCTCGGGTCATCCGGGCCGCAGAGCAAGTGAGAGACCTTTGGACTGACTCAGGCAAATTCCAATAAGCCTTCAAGTTAGTCCAAACGTCCTCGCTGAGGTAGCTTTGTTTGAAGTCATCCCCGTAATGAGTCCACTTTTCCTTCCAGTCGCCAACAATGTTCTTGAGGCGAGCCCCCGCCTTTTTGTAGAACTCTGCCTTGACCGTCTCATTGATCCCAAGAGGCAAATTCCATTTTTGCTACAAAAAATCATGAAAATATATTAATTAACCAAATTATTGTTATTTAAATCTAAAATAAAAATAATTAAATTTAAAACTAACCGCGAAGACCTTGAACCAAGTAATGCGAACATGGTCCAGTGTAAGAGTCCAGTTCGGATGCGCGTGCCGGAAGTTTGATCTGATGAGATTCCCAACGCTCTTTCCCACCTTATTGGTCGCTTTAAACCTACAAAATTTGAAATAATATATATAATTAATTGTTATATATAAATTTAAAATTTAATTTAATTAATTTAAAAATAATTACCAAGTCGTACCGGGTCGTAGATCTGGATCGAGGATTGGTAAACCTTCTCGTCCCTGCATCTGGAGAATGTCTTCCACGGAATATCTTGCATATGGTGCATTCGGTGGCACCAACAAATCTGGATGAAGACCGAGAGCTATAGGAACCTGCTCTGGAATCTGGTATGCACCAGCCTGTGGGGCTGGGTGTGGAGCAGGCTGTGGAGCAGGCTGTGGAGCAGGCTGTGGAGGCTGCTGTTGAGACTGTTGTGGAGGCTGCTGCGGCTGCTGATCCTGAAACTGCTGCTGCGGCTGCTGATCACGCTCAGGCTCCTCATACGGAAAGTACGAGGCATCATACTGCGGATAGTATGGAGGTACGACTGCAGCAGGATCGTACGCCTGCGGACGCACATAAGGCACGCTGGGAGTTTGGCTCTCGGGGACATAGTCTGAAGAGTGGGAAGTAGAAGCTGATGGATCCAACGTCTGACCGAGAAAAGTATTCCCGTATGAGGTCCCTCCGCCACGGTTTCTAAGTCTCTTTCTACCGCCAGCCATAACAATATCGTCAATCTGAAAAAAAATAGATGGTTATAAACAATTCAAATAATTAATTAAAAATAATCTAAAACAAATAATCTAATTTCATCATAAACTAATTACATCCTAAACTAATTCTAAACCTAAACTAATTCCAAACCTAATCTAATCACCTAACTAACCACCTAAAACTAAAAAAAAAAAATTACCTAGAGAGAAGTCGATTGGTTGTAAGGGAGAGGGAAGTGAGATGTGAGTGTGCAACCAAATGGCGAGGCGATGGGTATATATAGGATATTAGCGTTGGTCGTAAATGGGTCGTACATGTACGACTAAATAGAGACGAATGGTCGTACAGTGGTCGTACATGTACGACCCATTTACGACTAATCGAAGTTTGGTCGTAAAGTGGTTGTAAATTTACGACCAATGAGGGACTAGTGATCGTAAAGTGGTTGTAATCGAAGTTTAGTGGTTGTAAATTTACTAAATGGTCGTAAATGGTCTATCCCTCATTGGTCGTAAATTTACAACCACTTTACGACCACTAGTCCTCATTGGTCGTAAATTTACAACCACTTTACGACCAAACTTCGATTAGTCGTAAATGGGTCGTACATGTACGACCACTGTACGACCATTCGTCTCTCATTTAGTGACTAACATGACAATACGAAAAAATTTGAAGAGGTTTATCAAATTTTGATAAACCTCTTCAAACATTTTTTATCTATTACATTTTAAATTTTAATAAAAGAAAAAGAAGAAAGATACTAGAATCCCAAGTCGAAATAGAAAAGACGAAATTAAAAACGAATTCTGTTTCGACTTATGATTCTAGATCTTTCATATTTTTTTTTTTTAAGATTTCTAAATTTTTTTTGTGATTTGAGAAGATAACTAGTGGTATATATAGGAAATTTTGAAAACAATAACAACCAATTTATGATCAATAATGGCTTTAGTCGTAAACTAGTCATTAATTAACAACCAGTTTACGAATAATGCCATTATTGGTCGTAAATTGGTTGTTCATTAATGACTAATTTACGACCAAAATTGCATACCCTAAACTCGAAACCCCAAACCCCAAACCTCCTATCCCAAATTTCATCTATAATTAAGCAAACAAAATGAGAAGTTATATATTATTAAGTACTGATGAACAACCGCATTTACAAGAAGATGCCGTGAATGAAGTAGAAGTACCCGAACAAGCGGAAGATGTTATCTTACTTATGTGAATTTGAAGAAAATGATGTTTCTGATGACGAGTGATCATGTTTCATTTTGTTCGAACATTTGTGTTTTTACTATAATGATATTTGGGATATGAGGTTTGGGGTTTGGGGCTTCGAGTTTAGGGTATAATGTAATATTGGTCGTAAAGTGGTTGTGAATAAACAACCAATATACGACCAATGGCATCATTGGTCGTACAGTAGTCTTTAATAAACGACGACTTTACGACCAATGGTGCCATTGGTCGTATATTGGTTGTTTATTCACAACCACTTTACGACCAATATTACATTATACCCTAAACTCGAAACCCCAAACCCCAAACCTCCTATCCCAAATTTCATCTATAATTAAGCAAACAAAATGAGAAGTTATATATTATTAAGTACTGATGAACAACCGCATTTACAAGAAGATGCCGTGAATGAAGTAGAAGTACCCAAACAAGCGGAAGATGTTATCTTACTTATGTGAATTTGAAGAAAATGATGTTTCTGATGACGAGTGATCATGTTTCATTTTGTTCGAACATTTGTGTTTTACTATAATGATATTTAGGATATGAGGTTTGGGGTTTCGAGTTTAGGGTGTAATGTAATATTGGTCGTAAAGTGGTTGTGAATAAACAACCAATATACGACCAATGCCATCATTGGTCGTACAGTAGTCTTTAATAAACGACGACTTTACGACCAATGGTGCCATTGGTCGTATATTGGTTGTTTATTCACAACCACTTTACGAACAATTACATTATACCCTAAACTCGAAACACCAAACCCCAAACCCCTAACCCCAAATCTCATATCCCAAATATTATAAGTTTTATACACTTTCTTACCCAAAATACAATGTTTTATTTTTGAATTAAAATTTCTATAATTGAGCACAAACATTATGATAAGTTATATATTATTTTGAAATGCAATACCAAAAGTTTAATTATAGTAAAACACAAATGTTCGAACATGATGAAACATTATCACTCGTCATCAGAAACATCATTCACTTCATCATTTTCTTCAAATTCATCTTCGTTGGCTTCGTCCATTGTATCTTCTGGAAGTTCTTCATATCCCGGATTATGCGGATCAATGAGTAAGATAACATCTTCCGCTTGTTCGGGTACTTCTACTTCATTCACGGCATCTTCTTGTAAAGGCGGTTGTTCATCAGTACTCAATACTCGGCCCCGAGGTGTAACTTTCATAGCGGCTAACCAAGATATTCCAGATTGTCTGATCCTCGGGTATGGAACAAAACAAACTTGGTCTGTTTGAGAAGCCAATATGTAAGGTTCAAATTTGTTGTACCTCCGTGTAGCATTTACATCAACAACACCAAACTTGCTATACCGAACACCTCTGTTGACTGTGGGGTCAAACCAGTCACATTTGAAAAGAACGCATTTAAGCTTTATTACGCCGGGAAACTTCACTTGATGATCTCTTGTATGATTCCATAGAAATCTGTTTCACCTTTTAGACAAACTCCATAATTCATTGTTGCTCGCCGACTTCCATATTCGTAAGTGTGAAAAGTGTATCATCGTGTGAAATACATTGGTGCTGTGGTGACCTTACCGACCGGACCTTGTATCAGTTCGTGAAACCACTGAGGATAAAATTGATCATCATACTGAACCTGGCACAAAGTGTTGATCATCATACTGAACCTGGCACAAAGTGTGATATGTATACCTGCGTTTTTAACCATTTCACAAAGTGTTGGTCTTTCCTTTTGTTGAGATCATTGTTTGATACTCCTGGTATAGCCTCTTCGACTTGGGCAACAAAATCGTTGTTTTAAAACAAAATGATCATTAAAGTGTATATATGTGTGATAAAATTTAGAAGCAAAATAATTTTAATTACCTTTCAAATAATTCAATCTCCTCGCAGTTAAGGAGTATATATGTGTGGGCACTATGAGTGTCTTCTGAACTCGACCACCAAACTTCTTTCAGTTTTCCACCTAGCCGTCCAATCTGACAGAAAATGTCTGGAACATCTTCACCAAAATATGTCGGTATAACACCACCATCATCATATATGCTCGTAGTCCTTTTCCGTGTCCGGACTTGTGACCCAAAGTAGTAGGACGTAAAGTGAGATGTTTCCTCATTCAAACTCCCAGCAACTATTGAACCTTCCACCCTTGCCAGATTTTTTGCTTTCCCTTTCAAATATTTCATAGCTCGCTCGTAAGGATACATCCATCCATTATGAACAGGTCCACGAAGTAGTGCCTCATACGGAAGATGGATAACCAGATGTTCCATGACGTCAAAAAAGGACGGAGGAAAATTTTTCTCCAAATTGCACATCAAGATCCGGATATTCTCATCAAGTTGTCTGATGACATCTACAGTTAAGGTGCGTGCACTGAGATCTCTGAAAAAAGCTCCGATGCCTACAAATAATTTACAATTATAAGTTTATTTCCAAAAAGAAGAACTAATAACTTTAATAATTTGTTACCTGCAAGTGCTTCGTGAACATTTTTTGGAAGCAACTCCGCAAATGCAAATGGTAGAAGTCGTTGCATAAAAACATGACAGTCATGACTCTTCATCCCTGAAAACTTCTGTCCCTGATGATCAACACATCTTGATAGATTTGAAACATATCCATCAGAAAACTTCACATCTGATGACACCCACTTGAACAACGCTGCTTTTGCTTCTGCTGACAATCTGAAAATGGGAACTGGAATTCTCCCATCGTTTCTAATATGCAGCTCAATCCGAGAACATAATGCAGGCAAATCCAACCTTGAGTTCTTGTTATCTTTTGTCTTGCCGGGGACATTCAACAATGTATTGATGATGTTGTCAAAGAAGTTCTTCTCTATATGCATCACGTCAAGATTGTGGCGCAGAAGTAGATCTTTCCAATATGAAAGTTCCCAAAATATACTCTTCTTGTGCCAATTATGCTGAGTCCCGTAACCATCAGGCATATTTGCAGGAGTATGCCAATTACCGCCTTTGATGACTGTGCTGCATCCACCATAGTAATCAATATCCTTCTCGATTTCCTCTCCAGATAAATATGGTGGAGCGGTGTCCCGTACAACCCTTTTTGACCGAAACAATTTCTTGTTCCTTCGGTATGGATGGTTAATGGGAAGAAATCTTCGATGGCAATCAAACCAAGACGTCTTCCTACCATTCTTCAACTGAAATGCGTCTGTGCTTCCCATACAATATGGACAAGATAGTCTTCCATGCGTCGTCCAACCCGACAACATCCCATATGCAGGAAAGTCACTAATAGTCCACAATAGAACTGCTCGCATTGTAAAGTTTGTTTTCGTCGAACAATCATATGTTTGCACGCCTGTTGACCACAATTCCTTCAATTCTTCTATCAAAGGTTGTAGAAAAACATCAAGGGACCTCTTAGGATGTTTTGGTCTAGGTATCAATATACTCATGAAAAGCAATTCTTTTTCCATACACATCTCTGGTGGAAGGTTGTATGGCGTCAAGAAGACTGGCCAAAGCGAGTATTGTCTTCCAGACATTCCAAATGGACTAAAGCCATCTGTGCAGAGCCCAAGATAAACGTTGCGGGGGTTGCTTGCAAAATCAGGGTACACTGAATTCAAGTGCTTCCAAGCTTTTGCATCAGAGGGATGATTGATCTCTCCTTCCTTCTGATCATGTTCTGCATGCCATCTCATCGATGCTGCCTTCTTCGCAGATTGATATAATCTCTTCAGTCTATCCTTAATAGGTAAGTACCACATCCGCTGGTACGGCACCCTATTCCGTCGACGTCCTTGCGGTTTATATCGTGGCTTCTTGCAAAATTTACACTCTAACAATTCTGCGTCTTTTCCCCAGTATATCATACAGTTGTCTATACAAACATCAATCATCTCCGAAGGTAAACCAAGACTATGAACAAGTTTCTGAATCTCATAATAAGATTCAGCACACAAATTCTTTTCAGGCAAATACTCTTTAAACAACTCAGCCCATGCATCCATACAAACTTCAGGTAAGTTATGATCAGTTTTGATATTCATCATCCTAGCTGCCAATGATAATTTAGAAAGACCTTCTCTACAACCTTCATAAATTGGCTCATTAGCTGCTGCTAGCATTTCATAAAATCTTTTTGCATCCAAGTTAGGCCCCTCTACATTTTCGACCTCCTCTATTACTGATGTAGTTTCACGAAATGCATCGGTAACCATATCATGCATTCTATCATGATCTACCATATGATCTTCTTGAATGACACTTTCAGAAGGCAAATGTGGTTCAACTCTATTACGAACATTTTCAACCTGATTACTACTACTAGCTTCATTCCTACTATCACCTTCTCCGTGGTTAAACCAAATATAGTAATGTGGAGTAAATTCTCTATTTACTATATGTTTCCAAACGGTATCACTAGCAGCAAACTTCGTATTGTTGCATTTACGACAAGGACATAACATTTTACCCGTTTCCTTTGTCAGAGGCGTCTGTCCGGCCTGGTACATGAATATCTCTGCTCCGCTGAGAAATTCTTCTGTTACTCTTCCGCTTGAATCTTTATGCGCATACATCCAACTCCGAACCTCATAAATATTTCCAGACATTTTTTTTATTCTTTTCGTTTTTTGTTTGCTCTTTTCGTTTTTTTTGGTGCATCTTAAGAATGAGGGAGAATGTCATATTTATAGAGAAATTTCGATTTTGGTAGGTGACCATCTTACAACGGTTTTACGTTTAATGATAAATTAACTACCAAACTGCTACTAGTGTCCTCGTGATTCAGTCGTTAATTGGATGTAAATAATTGGTTGTAAATAAGTCGTAAATTTACAACTATTTTACGACTAGCAGGGAAGATAGTCGTAAACTAGATGTAAAATTACAACTAATTTACGACTACATTTATTAGTTGCAAATTTACTACCAATTTACGACTAATTCTGCTTTGGTCGTAAATGGGTCGTAATCTAGATCCAAAATTACGACTACGTTTTTGTGGTCGTTAATGTTGGTCGTTAAGGCCACGTTTTCTTGTAGTGACATAGTTCGAACACATTTATGTAGAGTGTGAAAACATTTATGAGAGTGTGAATGTTCATTCCCAAATCATTGTGAGAATGCCACATGTCCATTATAGTGTGATCACATTTCTTAGAATTCTTCTCTTTTAATATATATGTGGAATATGTTAGGCTGAACATTTGTAATTGTAATTGTGGACCAAAATCTATTTTGAATTTATGATGAGCCTCATCGATTGGGCTTAAATTTTTTATCTCCCTGTTTATATCTATAAAAATTGTAATATGGTCAATCAATCACTTTTATTACAAAAACATGTTCTACAATGTTTTTAATATTTAATTTTCACATCATTGAGAATCATTTTAATGATTTTATAACCATCATCTTATTATTTCTAAGATTGAATTACTTTGACTTTAGTCTTCCACATAGTTTTGAAAGGTTCAACTGAACGACTAAAATTGATGCAGCCAATTTTGTTGCTTTAAATCGTTAGTATATATATATATATTATTTAATTTAAATATTTATTAAATAAAAATTCATATTAATACAATTTTATGATTATTTGTATCTTATTATAACAAAATAAATTAAGCTATTGATCACAAAATTTTCATAGTGAGATGTTCAAATTTCTAATAATTTATAAAAAAATTTGAAAAATTCAAAATATAACATATAAGAAAAATTAAATGTTTTTATTATATAGTTAATGTGATTGTTTGATATCTTTTAATAATATAAAACAATAAAAGAACTAAGATACAAAAATTGTTATCAAATATTCATTATTCATAATAATTTACTTTTCATATATATGTTAATTATATTAGGTAATTTCATAACTTTATTTAAGGAAAGTGCGAGATTGTTTTTTGTACATTATTTATCAATTCGATAGTTAGTTTAATAAAAAGTGTAATATAAGTTAAAATAGACCAACCTACTTTTCTAAGAATAGTATATTTTATATATTATATTTTATATTGTTATTTATTAAATAAAACTTCATAATCATACGGTTCTATGATCATTCATATCATTTTATAACAAAATATTTAAATCATTGATAACAAAATTTTCAATGTGAAAAATTTAATAAGTTTATAAAATGTTCTTGAAAATTCATTGAAAATTTTGAAATTAAAATATTGATGTAATCTTATATGGTATATAGTTTAATCTATATATATATATTTGTTTTATTATTAAATGATATTTTTACTCATGTTTTTAAAATCATGTGTATCTTTTTATAATAGAAGTGTTAAACCATTGATCATTAATTTTTAACATAATAATTTTAATAGTTTTAATCATTTAATTTATTTTTTAAAATTCAAAATATAACATATATGAAAAAATCTAAATTTTAATTTTATAGCTAATTCGATTGTTTAATTTGTTTTAATAATATAAAACTAAAAAAATGATGGAGGAGATATAAATTGTTATCTTATCTTTATTATTAGAAACATTAATTGTCATATATATATTAGTCATTTATGATAATTTCGTTGGTTTTATTTAAGGAAAGAAAAAAAATGGTAACTATATCTAGCGGAACAATTATAAATGCTTCTATCGTAAATATCATATCATATCATCATATCATATAGTTTAATCAACGAATGTATCTAGCAACATATAAAAATCGAATATAGACCTATGTATTTTTCAATTGAATGTAATTGACTACCTAATTGATTGACACCTAAACATTGTAGTCTTTTTAATTATTACAAAATTGAGGTTACAATTTTCAAATGTTTTCTTTTAATATATAGGGGATAACAATAGTATCAATTAATATTTGTTACCGTAAAATGGGGGAATCAAATTATGGGAACTCACTCCCTCATGTGCATTCACATTTATGCAATCCATATTAGCACTCGTGTCTCATTGCTTAATGCCCTACACATTAACATTTATCATTCTCATAATCTCGATGAAGAATAGAACAAGTGGACCACATTAACAAGTACAATTAATTTGATTCCCTCGGTTAATCTTGACCAAGTACGATTAAAAACATGGTTCAATTTTTTACTTTTTAATGTTATACACAAGACCAATTTTTTACTTTTTAATGTTATACACAAGATCGGCCCAGAGGGCAAGTCACCCAAGCGACGGATTAGGGCATCTAAATTAGTGGAACATATTTTTTTGAAATTTTTTAAGTTGTATCTATAATTTTTTTTGGATTTTTGGATTTTTCTTTAATTTTAGAAAAGTTAACAGATGCAAAACGGAAATATTTTGAGGGCATCATGTCTGAATTTGAAAGTTTCTTTAAGAAATTTTACGCTTTTATATATAACTGGTGATGATTTGTTTAAGAAATTAAAGATTCTTCGATAATTAATGTCTAAAAAAGTTCGAAACACATAATTTTTTTGTCGCATATTGTTAACCATTTCGGTGTAGTCGATACAGTGAGAGAAATTTTTGGAAACTGACGCTAATAAAGATCTATTTGCGGTCTTCCATATAACCAGAAAATTAAATGAATTAGTTGTACTATCAATTGAAATGGTTATGGTTTAAAGACTTTGACTATATGATTCTAATTAGATGATTTTTGTAGAAAAAGTGTAAGTAAAATTATATTTCTAACAATAAGTGTAAATAATATCACTGTTTTTATAAACAAATTGTAGGTTATGTTATTTTCACTGTTTTGCGGTATTAATAAAATCTGTGTAAGGGCATAGTTCTAAATTTTGATTGGGACGGTATCAAAGGTTAGTCCGGTACTGGTTATACACTATATTTTATGATCATCATCTACAGTATTTAGATATTAATTATTAAAATGAGTTAGCATATATCATTAAACATATTGGATCATGTCATCTTACATTATATAATTTCAAATATTTACAAAATCAAATTTTACAAAAATATTTTTGCAAATCATATATTAACAAAAAATTATATATATTACATCAACTAATTTTCTGTAAAAGGTATTATAATAAAAAAATATTTAAGATATATTTAAAAATTATTAAAATCCCCACAAATCTATTCTATTTATTAGGCTATTTTTTGAAAGTAAATATTAAGCCATAACAATTTAACAAATGTAATACTTATGAAAGATACATAAAATATAATGAGAGAGTAGGTCTGGGTATTCAGGTATTCAGATCGGTTCCTTTTTATATGGGTATTTAAGGTCCTAAATATTTAGACCCAAATAGATATTTGAAATTTTTGAATTTGGCTTTAGGTCGGTTTCTTTCATGTCCGGATAGAATACATGTAATATTTGAGTATATAGCATGTCTAGGTCGATTAAGATATTTGAGATTTAAAAAAATTAGAAATATCTGAAAAGCTGAAAAATGATTTGAAACATGAAAAATATCTGGAAACCAAACAAAAAGCCAAAATATATTCAAATACCCAAAAATCTAAAATACTTAAATATAACCCGAGGAACCGAAATATATCCAAAATTTTATCTGAACACGCGCAATATATTTTTAAATTCTTTTTAGTTTTAACTGAAAGCTGAAAGTATAACTTTAACTCAAACCCAAAACAAAAAATAATATACGTAATGCCGAAAACATATCTGAAATACCCAAATATACCTAATATGTATAAAATATTTTTATATACTTTGGATATCTGATCGGGTCTAGATAGGTCTGTATCGAACCAAAATCAGCTGGTCCAACAAAATCAGCTGGACCCGGATCCGAGTTTGTTTTTTCTTTAGATTCGAGTAAATACCTAAACTTAAAAGTGAGAGTTATATAAAATGTACATACAAAATCTGAAATAAATTAATTCATAAATTATATAATTTTAAATAAATTCTCCTTTTTCGTTAAAATACGATTTTGTAACATAGTAATATACAACAATCCTAAAATATTAACTCATATCAAAATTTGTCTATAATTGAAAAAAAAATCCGTGCTTTCGAAGCGCGGATCAAAATCTAGTTTATCTTAAATGTATTTATATGAATTATATTTGTATTTTAAATAGTACTAAATTTTTGGAGACTCTAAATAATTCAGACCCGTATTATGATTTTGTTTAGTTAGTCCATTTTAAACTTATTTCACACTGATTTATTTTCAATATTTTAATTTAAATAATATATTTTATATTTTTAATCTTTCATGTATTGATAAAACTCATTTTTGTGTGTTTTAAACTTTTCTATATTTTATTAAATTTAGTTTTTATGATTTAAATTTTTATCTATTTTAAATTAAACTATTTTTAAGGATTTGAGATAATTCATATCCGCATTATGGTTTTGTTGATTTAATCATTTGTTATTTCAACTTTAATTTATTTTAATTGTTAATTTAATAAATTGTAAGCTAATATAAATAATAATTATTAATAAATAATTAATGAGTCTTGAAATGGTTAAATCTTAAAAGTACTATTTATACCTTATTATTATTAGAGGAACTGCTGTTTAACATAAAATAATAATAACTGTTATTTTTGGGTAATAACACAATATGTATAGGAATTTTCTTTTATGGTCTTTAAAATAGACTTTTTATTATGTTAGTTTTAATGAATTATCTGATTTAATACATCTTAAATTCGTTTTTATTTGAGTAGTTTTTATTATATTACATTAGATTTAAATTACTAATATAATCCAGTAAGTAAATTTAATTATCCATTAATAGTATAAACAATATTAACCACTATAACTTTTAACTTGAATGCTCGAATGCGAAAATTTACTTCACAAATAAAAGTATAGATAGATAAATAACAGAAATTTAGCTTTGTTAGTTACATTGTGTTCAAGTCGTTTTTAGGTTTGTAAATGTGTAATTTGATATGAAAATCTAAGAAATGGTACCAATTTAGCCAAATTTATCAATCATAATTTTAATTTTTAATTCTTGATTAATTATTTTAATGAGTCACTAGATCTTGACCCATCCGACCGGGCGGGTATTTATTTTCTATTTTTAGTTTTTTGTTTATATTAAATGATGAATTTGTACTATTACACATGAACCCAGATTGAAAATTAATTTTTACAGTTATAATAAAATTAAAATCTTAATATAATATTCTGATATAAAATTTAATTTTTTAATTAAAATAATATAGAGATAGGTCATATTTTTTTCCCAATTCCAAAATCTTAGCATCCTAAATAAATAAATTTATAAATACATAAAATATACAAATATATTTGGGACTATAATTTCTATCAAAATAAATTTGTTAAAGAAAAATAATTTAGCACTGTTGTTGTTTATTTGTAGAGCTTGATCAGTGACCGTATAAATATTTGTTTTCATTTTAAATTTTTATTTTTACTAATGGTATAATATACATACACACATATATATAACAATTTTATTTATTACGTTGAATAATTATATTTTGTGATTTTGATCGTCCATTATATCACAGTGTACCATATAAACAAATCCAACATGTATAACTAATTAGACTTATTATGAAACCATTATACTAATAATATATGAATAAATTATTTTATATTTTATTTATATGTTATATAAATTGATTATGATTTGTGATTTTTTATTTATAATTTATACCAATAAATATTAAAAATATTTAATATGAAACGAAGTATATTGAGACAACTATAATTAAGGGAAGTTAATTTATTACTACAGTGGCATTCTAATGTAAATAACTTCAAAAACTTAAGGGCATTTTCAAAGTGTACTTCTATTTTAATAATATAGACTAGATCTTGATCCGTGCAACCGCACGGGTATTAATTTTCAATTTTAGTTTTTATTTATTTATACTAAATGATGTATTTGTAATACTTGATCATTTTACATTGACTACGTTAGGAATGTGTATTTGGATACTCACTGTTAGGTCTAAAATCTATTGAGTTTGAGATTCTCGAGTTTAAAGATTTCAGCAACATTCAAATATTTATAAATTTTGGTTTCAGTTTGATTCGAGTATTTGCGGGTTCGGTTCGGATACAGATAACCCGTTTGAATTATTTTAAAATTTTCAAAATTTATATATACTTTAAATTTCTCAAAACATATAAATTTGAGTAATGTAAGCCAAAATACCTAAATTAAAAATTAAAAAACAGGTTGAACTTCAATATTTGGATGAAGAATAAATATATATTTTAAATATTTTTGGTGTTTGATTATTGTTTATCTACTTTATATGTTTACTTTTGACTATTTTTTATTTTTTAAATAGTTTAGACAACTTTAAATTGACAAAAAGACAACTTTAAAATATCATTAATTGTTGAAAAATAAAAAAAAATACTTTAATCTAACTAAAAAGACAAACATTAAAATATGAAAGAAAAAAAAAACACATTAATTTAACTGAAAAGGACAATCATTAAAATATGAAAGAAAAAGAAACACATTAATCTAACTGAAAAAGACAAGTATTTAAATAGGAAACTCAATTTAATTATCAGTGGCATGGAAGTGTAATTAAATTTGAAAATTAAAGGTATTTCTATATGTGTACTTCTGTTTTAATAAGATAGATATCTTTTGAAAAATATAATTGAATGAGATAGTTACCCCTTTTTTTAGCACAAAAAAACTCAATCAGAACAGTACACTGTTTCAGCAGCTACTCTCTTTGGATCATGAGACACTGATCAACAGAGGAAAAGAGAGTCCGATGAGATTGTTCTTGGAGGCGATGAAGAGTTTGGTCGGTGTTTGGCTGTAAATGCAGACGAGATTGCAGAGCAAGAATCTGAAACTCCGAGGTATTGGAGCTGTTGTTTACAGAGTCCCTGAGCTTGAGGATGAGACCAAACTGAAGATAAGCTTGAGGAGCGTTGCAAAAGAAGACACAACAGTGGTTTCACAGAGATTCGGAGGTGGTGGTCATAATAAAAACGCTAGCTCTTTCCTGTTAAGCTCAACAGAGTTCGAGCAATGGAAGGTGGAAAGGGAACTCTGCTTCTAATACATAAAACTAGAGAGATATTATTATCATTTTAGCTCTTTATATAATGCTTACTTGATACGGTTTGGTTTACGCATTGACATTAGTTTAGGACAACATTAAGATACGAACCGAATCTGGTT
Source organism: Raphanus sativus (assembly GCF_000801105.2). Lineage (NCBI taxonomy): Eukaryota > Viridiplantae > Streptophyta > Magnoliopsida > Brassicales > Brassicaceae > Raphanus > Raphanus sativus. The sequence continues at coordinate 25,797,235 of NC_079518.1, read as the reverse complement.
TTATATTTGTCTTTCTTTACTCTAACATGACGATGATATTCTCTCCAAGATCAAAGAGTTGTGGAAAGTGACTACAAGCAAGAACAATGTATTTGAACAAAAGGATCCAATACACACACAAGCAAAAGACGAGGCACAAGAAAAATCAAAATTCAAGTATGGCTTAAACAGAAACAAACCAGACAGAAAAAGAAAAAGGAAAGAGTAATTCACTTAAGGGCTACCCTCCGTTTCTTTTGCCTCTTTATGGAATGCGAACCAAGCTTGGAACATAAGTGATGAGAAGAGGCCAGTTATAAGGATAAGAACATCTATATAAATAAACTTGCTTAAACATATCCCCTCCAACAATGTAGATCATGGTCACATGTCCATCCTCGCTGTACTTGCCACAACACACTACCACTTTGTTCTCCTCGTCCAACAAGAAGTTTTCCATAGTCACGTTATATTTAGCACAATCCACTTCCAAGACGAAGTCGGTCCTCCACGACAACAAGTCTTTGGCCTCCTTGTCAATCTTATTGGTTATCCATATCCTCACCACATCTGAGCCGACAAGAGCGCGTGACACGGCGAGCTTTTCATCCCTGACTGCTGAAAGAAGCACGTTATCTTCAGAAACATCATCACTCTGAAACGGAAGGGGAAGACGCGCAAACCTCTCTGCCGTGAAATCAAACTTCATCAAGAAGAGAATATTAAGAATAAAAAAACGCTGCGTTTTGCTGAGGGCGATTTTAGGCGATATTTTGAGCGATTCTTGTCGAAGGGTTCCGATGGTTACGGCGTCGCCGCCGGGCTCACCTAGCCTGTCGGAGAGTATTACAGAGGTTCCAAAGGGTAACGATAAAGGTGTGAAGGTTGCGATTGAATCAAAAGAGAATCAGAAACAAGGGATTTCGAACTGGGTGGATGTGGCGAAGGATAAGAGAAGTTTGAAGAAATACGATGTGGAGATCGAATCGATTGAGGGGAGGAGTAAGGTGGTGATACCTGATGGTATCTTCTCGGATGCTACTCCGCTTTGGGAAGATTTTGTCGTCGGGAAATTTCTCGATATTGCGCCTCATATTGCGAAGGTCCATATGGTGGTTAACAAGATTTGGAGTTACGGAGATCAGTCGTCAAAGGTTGAGGTGTTTGATGTCAACGCTACCACTATGCGATTCAAGATCAAAAATCAAAAAGCTCGTGAGAAGGTCATCAAAAGGGGGATGTGGAATATTGCAGGTATTCCCATGGTTGTTAAGAAATGGACACCTAAGACAGAAGAAGAGAAGCAGGAGGAAGAAACTATACCGATGTGGGTTCACTTGTGAAAGGTTCCCCTCCATATGTTTTCGTGGGAAGCGTTGAGTTTCATGACTAGCACAATCGGCTATCCAGTGCATCTACACCCTGAAACCTTAGCTTGTTCAAACTTTGAGAAAGCTAAGATCTTTGTTAATGTGGATATCTCCAAGTCATTGCCTAAGGAGATTGAGTTTGTCATCGAAGGAAAAGAGTTTACTACAGAGTTTTACTATCCTTGGCTCCCTGCTCGGTGCAATCTGTGTGAGAAATGGGGGCACAATGAAAAGGTGTGTGCTGCTAAGAAGAAAGGTAAGAAGCAAGATAAAGTTGTGGATACTGTTGAGGTTTGTGCTGCTGCGGGTGATACTGATGAGGTGTGTGCTGCTGCGGGTGATACTGTTGAGGATACGCCTGTTAAGGTTTTGGAGGAAGGATGTGAGATAAAGGCTAAAGATGATAAAGTTGAAGTGTCAGAGAAGGAAAATAGTGGTACTAAAGTGGCTCAGAGTAATGACAAAGAAAAGGAGAATGTCTGGTCAAAACCGGGTAAAGTGGGTCGAGCATCTTCAAGAACACCTAATAGAGAGGAAGTTGAGATGATTTCAGCTTCAAAGTACTCTTTGTTAAGTGTAGTAGATGTGGAGGAAGGTGAAATACAAAAGGAAACTCAACTTGAAACAGAAGAAGAAAACATTGTTGAGGAAGAGGAGCAGGATATCAGGGAGGGTGATTACATAGAAGATGAGATTCTTGATCAACAGACGAAGGAGAAAGAAAAGTCAGGTGGATTAAAGGGGGGTAAGAAAGCTCAGAAGCCTAAAGCTCAGGGTGCGAATCCTAAGAGTAAAAGGTCTTCTAGGCGCAAACTCTAACATATGGCGTGTTTTTCATGGAATGTGCGCGGATTTAACAAAGAGACTAAGCATTTCGTGGTCAAACAGTGGTTAAAAAAATAGTGATTTCAAGTGGGGTTGTATTTTGGAGACAAGGGTTAAAGAGAGTAAGGCGGGTAAGATTTTGGAAAATAAGTTTGGAGATTGGTCTTCTATAACCAATTACGAAGACAGTCAAGGTGGTAGAATTTGGTTACTTTGGAGAGACAGAGTTCGTGTTACTCCTGTTTATAAGACGAGCCAGATGATAACGGCTATGGTGGAGATAGAAAATGAGGCAGGTTTTCTTTGTACCTGTGTTTATGCGAGCAACCAAGTGGAAGAGAGAAAGGAGTTGTGGGCAGATATGATTCACCTTAATGAGTCTCCTCTGTTTAAAGATAAAGCATGGATGGTTTTAGGAGATTTTAATGAGATTTTGGAGGGCGATGAGAGCTCAAGCTTTGAAAGTGGTGGTAGAATATCGAGTGGCATGAGGGATTTTCAGACAGTGGTGCTTCGGTGTCGTCTGACTGATATGGCATATCAAGGTTCAAAGTACACTTGGTGCAACAAAAGAGATGAAGGGCTCATTTGCAAGAAGTTGGACAGGGTTTTGGTCAATGATGAAGCTCTTCTCAGGTTCAATAATGCTTATACGATCTTTGATGCTGGGGGTTGTTCAGACCACATGAGATGCAAGGTTCAGCTGTTTCCTCCTGTAGAAAAAATAAAAAGGCCGTTTAAATATGTGAATGCTCTGGGGAGTCTCCCTAATTTTTTGCCATTGGTGAAGAAATACTGGGATGAAACAGAGGTTCTTTTTCAATCTACTTCAGCAATGTTCAGATTCTCAAAGAAGCTAAAGGGGTTGAAGCCATTGCTAAGAGAGTTGGGTAAAGAAAAGTTGGGGAACCTAACTAAAAGAGCAAAGGAGGCGTTTGATATTCTCTGTGAGAAGCAGCGTATCACATTAGCAAATCCTAGTGAAGAAGCCAGTCATGAAGAGTCAGAAGCGTATGGTAATTGGGTTCATATTGCTGGTTTGGAGGAAGATTTTTTAAAGCAGAGAGCTAAGCTTCATTGGTTAGAGATTGGTGACCAAAATAATAAGACTTTTCACAGGGCTATAAAATCTAGGCAAGCTCAGAATATGATCAGAGAAATTCGTTGTGCTAACGGAAATATTGTGAAAACTCATTCAGAGATTAAGGTTGAGGCTGAGAGCTTCTTCTCAGAACTTCTTAATCGTATCCCTGAGAATTTTCAAGATATTGATGAAGCTGAGTTACAAGGTTTATTAAGCTTCCGTTGTTCCGAGGATGATTGTCGACTTTTGGAAGAAGAAGTAACAGCAGAAGAGATTCGTAAAGTTCTGTTTGCAATGCCAAGTAACAAATCTCCAGGCCCTGATGGTTTCCCTGTTGAGTTCTTCAAGTCGTCGTGGTCTGTTCTATCTCATGATTTCATCACTTCGGTTCAATCTGTTTTCAAATTCGGGTTTCTACCGAAAGGAGTTAACTCTACGATCCTTGCATTGGTACCAAAGAAGCTGGAGTCCTATGAGATGAGAGACTACAGACCAATAGCTTGCTGCAACGTTCTTTATAAGGTTGTTTCGAAGATTGTGGCAAACAGATTAAAGCGCCTACTTCCTCAAATCATTAGTGAAACTCAATCTGCTTTTGTCAAGGGTCGGTTACTCATGGAAAACGTGTTATTGGCTTCTGAGCTTGTAAAGGACTATCACAAGGAGTCCATTACCCCGAGATGTGTAATGAAAATAGACATCTCCAAGGCCTTTGATTCAGTTCAATGGGAGTTTGTTTTAAAGAGCTTACGTGCCTTAGGATTTCCTCTACGCTTCATTCATTGGATTAAGCTGTGCATTACCAGCCCATCCTTCTCAGTTCAGGTAAATGGGGATCTAGCTGGCTACTTTCAAAGTTCTAGGGGGCTTAGACAAGGTTGCCCAATCTCACCATATCTGTTTGTTCTTTGTATGAATGTCCTTTCGAGGAAAATGGATAGTGCAGTAGTGGAGGGAGATTCAAATATCATCCAGGGTGTCAAAAGCTTTTGATCACACACTTGTGTTTTGCTGACGACCTAATGGTGTTTGTTGAGGGATCCAAGCAGTCAGTTCAAGGTGCCTTGTCTGTTTTTGAAGTGTTTGAGCAGTGGTCTGGTTTGAGTATTAGTGTGGAGAAATCTACTATCTATATGGGGGGTGTTTCGGAGGCTGAGAAAAGAAGTATACTGACGAATTTCAAATTTGCTGATGGAGAACTTCCTGTTCGTTATCTTGGGCTTCCACTAATGACGCAAAGAATGAAGAAGCAAAATTATGCTCCTCTGCTTGAGAAACTCAGGAGCAACATTAGCTCTTGGACTTGTCGTTACCTATCCTATGCAGGTAGACTTCAATTAATTACCTCGGTTCTCACTAGCATAGTGAACTTTTGGTCTTCAGTTTTCAGATTGCCTTGCAGCTGCATTAAAGAAGTGGAACAAATCTGCTCGGCATTCTTATGGACAGGTCCTTCATTAAAAACAACAAATGCTAAGGTAGCTTGGAGAGATTTATGTAGTCCTAAAATGGAGGGTGGATTGGGGATCAGGAATCTGAAGGAAGTAAACAAAGTCTATGGACTGAAATTGATTTGGAGAATGCTAACAGGAGATTCTCTTTGGGGCAAGTGGATAAAAGATTATCTTCTCAAAGGGAAATGTTTTTGGGAGGTCAATGATAAGATGCAAAGAGGCTCGTGGATGTGGCATAAGATTCTCAAACTGAGGGATGAGGCAAAGTTTTTTTATAAGGTTGAAGTGGGTAATGGATGTAATGTTTCTTTCTGGTTTGACAATTGGTCAGAGAAGGGGGCCCTGTTTGATCTATTGGGTGCCAGAGGCATTATTGATTTGGGTGTAGATAGAAATGCTACGGTTGCTGATGCTGTTAATCGTCCTCGAAGGAGAAGAAGACACAGAGTTGATGTTCTAAATGATATTGAAAGGGAGATAAACTTTATCAAAGAGAACAGAGGAGTGAACAATGAAGATATAAAGTTGTGGAGATGTGATAAGGGGTATAAGCAGGGTTTCTCAACAAAAGAAACTTGGGATTTGCTAAGAAATAAAAAGTCTACTTGCGATTGGGCTCGGGGGGTTTGGTTTTCGTATGCCACTCCAAAGTATGCTTTTATGGCTTGGCTTTCTGTTCTGGACAGAATGTCTACGATGGACAGAGTGGTGAAATGGAGTCGTGGGAGTGATGTGCAGTGTGTGTTGTGTAAAAATGCACCTGAATCACGAAACCATTTATTCTTTGAATGTGATATATCGGCTCAAGTGTGGGAGTATGTGGCCAAAGGCGTCCTGAAGCAAGAGTATACTACTGTCTGGTCAGAGATTATTCACATTATTTCTGATAAGAAAAGAGAGAAGAAGAACCTCTACTGTATCAGGTATGCATTTCAAGCAGTCTTGTATGCACTATGGAGAGAAAGGAACCAAATCAAACATGAGGAGAAGATGTTGCCAATTTCTGTTCTAAACAAAGTTATTGAGAAAGGTATAAGGAACAAAATTAGCTTGGTCTGCAAGAAAGGTGCTAAGGGAATGGGAGATTTGCTACAGTTTTGGTTCTCAACTAGAATTTAATTGGTTGTTTGCTTATGCTTTGTGGAGTTGCAGAAGAAGGTTAATCATTTGGAGGAGGAGTCTATTATCCCCTAGCTATGGGATTCTTACTCTTTTTCCCCCATTAGAGTTTTGTCCAACTTGGTTTTTCTCTAATGTGGGTTTTAATGAGGAGAATCCCATAGCATTTCCAAGCTTGACTTGTGTCTCATGGTTAAGTTTGAGGGGGATTTGGAAGGTTGAGTAGTTTTTAAGATAGGTTTTCTTTTTTGATTTGGCTTTCTTTGCTTGGTTTTCAAGTAAACATTATGCACTAGTTTGTATAAAGACTTTTTTGATGAATAAATTTAACATTCATTCAAAAAAAAAAAAAAAAACTTCATCAAGAAACAGCCGGTTGTTTTGTTTGGAGCAACCCAATAACAATCTCCTTTCAAAGATACGGATCCAGATAACACCGAGGTGCCCTGAAGACTGAAGGATTCAACAACAACAACCTCCTTCCAAGAATAAGAGCTAAGCTCATATATCTGAGACTCAACAACCATGACTCTCTTGTCGTTTAGAACACGACAAGACCTCATGATTTTGTAGCTATGGCGAGAACATGTGGTGCTGTATCCTAGTCCTAGAGCATAAGAATAATTAACATAACTACGGTAACGAGTTCTAGGTTTGATGCTCTTCGTTTGACCAGTACATGGGTTCCAAACCACGAGCCTAGGGTTGTTATAATTTGTTTGGCATAACATTAAACCGTCACAGTGATATATATCTTCCCAAGTTTTTAGACTTGTAAGTTTACCGGTGAACTCGATAGTTGGTTCTACTACGCCGCTGTTGTTGTAAATTTCATAGAGATCTCCGGCGATTGAATAGACCTCCTCATTGTTCAGTAACATCCACTCTCTTGCGGGTTTGCTCATCTTCTTGTTCTTCTGAACAGAGCGTGCCATCGTTTGCAAGTCGTTTTCAGTTCGGAAAGGGACTTCGCCGGTACCCTAACGAGTATCTCCGATTCCAAATCGTTCGGAAGATCGCTTATCATCATCATCGTTGATTTATCCTTTCTCGTCGTCTGCTTCGTATATAAATTAGGCTTGATTTTATTTTAAACCTGTTGTTTTTTTTTTTTTTGAAACAAAACCTGTTGTTTAAATTCCAAGTAACTGATGTCGAAAAAAAAAAAAAACCCAAGTAACTTGTTGTAGCCCATTAAACTCAATAGCTAACACACTCGAGAGCAAAAGTTAATGGAATTCATCCAGTTTACATTTATCAAAGATTTTAGCGATTTGAAATATATAGTGGCAATAATTTTATTTCAGTTTTAAAAATAGTGGCAAGATTTTTAGTTCTTGTTAAGAACACAAACTAAATAGATAAATATTGTAAATTTTTATAGTAAAAGATTTATAAAAATTAATTAAATATAATATTTTATTTATTTTTATTTAAAGTAAAAATAAAAATGACTATTGGAACATTATTGGAACAAACATGTTCTCCATTAAAAAAAAAATCAAGAGCAAATCATGGGAGATAGTTTTAGAAATAATTTCAGCATGCACTTTCGAATTTGTAAAAAAATTGAATTACTAAATAAGCATATATTAACATTAAGAAAATCATATCAATATTTAGAGAAGTTAAGTTAACAAAAATCAATATATAGCTTTTCTCAAAAAAAAAAATCAATATTTATCCCCACCGAAATGTTTAAAGGAAAAGTAGATGAGGACTTTCCGACAAACATTAAAACCATTTTCTAAACATTTATGTATAGTCATTTGGCTAGATACGAACCCTACCACAATATTTGGTCAATTCATCTTTTAGATTTCGTGTCATAGGGAAGCATCGTTCTCATTAAATATAACAGACTCAATTTGAAAAAAACCTATATATAATAAATGCACACCAATAACAGTACATATAAATCATAAGATAACAAAAATATTATTCTTCAAATGAAACTTTTCATGGCAGCACCGTCTTTGTGGTATCCCACCCACAATATTTTGACGTCTTTGTCCAAATTTTTAGTTTCGTCAACAATTAGTTACTAGTAGCATAATTTATCTGAACATTAAAATGAACAGAAGAACCCCCCCCCCAAAAAAAATCTTCCGGACAGCGTCAATTTTTTCTTCGTGTATACTTAATTTTGTAATAATTAATTAACAGACTAAAAAATTAAACCCAAAAATGAACAAAATCCCAAAAATCTTAGCAGATGAGAATTTTGAATGTGCATGTGAGTGGTGACAACACAAGACAGGGAGACATAATGCTGGATGGTTCATAAACTAGCACTACATATAGAGAACGAATCCAATGCTTTTGTTTTTTTTTTTTAACTCAACATCAACTTTATATTAGCCAAATCATTGTTATACAACACATTGATCAGCCTCCATACTAGACAATAACCAAATAGGCACAATAGAGTACAACTTAGGGACAAAGGACGTAAACGCGGTAGTCTCCTTCGCTACTCTATCTGCAACTTTGTTACCACTTCGAGGGTAGTAAGCCACTTTCCCCTCCCTTATTTCCGAAATAGAGTTGCTGATTTCTTGGATGATGGGACTCACTCGTGGCCATATCTCTTCTTCTCCGTTCAGCATCTTGGTAAGAACCTGAGAATCAGATTCAAATACCACACCCTTATAGCCAAAACCCACCATAGTGTGAACAGCCCAACGCATTGCTTCAGCCTCTATTTCCAGCACAGACCCTATTCCAGATAACTTTCTTGCCCCTGCCCACAGCATATGACCAGTGTGATCTCTTAATATCCATCCTATCCCCCACTTCCCGTCTCCTGTTGCCATGTTCCATCTGTGTTGCACTTTAGGTATCCTGGTTGTGGCGGGATCCATCTCTTCTTCGGTACATTTGCTGCAGGCGTTTTCACCACCTCAGTTTTAACCTCTTCTCTCCTCTTCCATTCCTTGGCCTCATCTCTTGCTTTCTCTACTGTTGCTGTGGGTTGGTAATCCTTGCTCCTGAAGATTAATTCATTTCGGTTCTTCCACAATCTCCACAACAACCATGGTATAAGATCCTCCTCTACCTCCTCTTTTGGATACTCTTTTTTCAGATTTAAGACCCAAAAAAGGTTGGAGTACAGAGAATCAGACCATTCACCCGAGGGAGGGATGTGTACATTCGCAACCGCCCAAATTTGGCGAGCATATGTGCACTGAAAGAGGAGATGATTAACTGACTCTGATTCCGCACCGCATCTACTGCATCTTCTATCCTTCGCTATATGTCTTCGCATCATATTTTCAGCCACTGGTAGGCTACCGCTGAGACACCGCCAAAGGAAATGCTTAACTTTCGGGCTTGTAGAAGAGTTCCACACTTGTTGATAAAGCCCGTCAAGACTGGGTTGCAAGACAGCAGGGTTGCTCTCATTAACTTCAATCACATTCCGCTGAACCCAATAGGCTGACTTCACTGTGTAGTGGCCGGTCTTCGTATAATCCCAAGAGTATGTATCTACACTGTTCTTCCCCGCAGGATGAACCGCTTGTATTTTCCTCCTTATCACCTCCGGGAAAAAACTCTCCAGCGCCTCTTGATTCCATTCTCTACTGTTGGCACACAATAATTCACTGACCAACATGTTGTCAGTAAGTTGTGCCCGAGCCCCGCCTCCATCCCGGCGCATTGCAGACACCATCTGTGCTGGTTTACTTCCAATCCATCGATCTTGCCAAACTTTTGTAGCTCTTCCATTACCTATCACCATTTTTGCTCCTTGCTTCACCAGTTTTTGAGCGGCATGAATACTTCTCCATGCGTATGATGGCCGGGATCCGAGGGATGCATTCAGCGGGTCTGAATTTTTGAAATATCTGCTTCTGAAAACTCTCGTCAGCAAGGATTCCTTATTTGTAAGCAATCTCCAAAGTTGCTTCCCCAACAGTGCCAAGTTAAAAGCTTCCAGGTCCTTAAAACCTAAACCTCCACAGCTCTTTGGGATACACAGACTGTCCCAACTCTTCCAGTGCACTCCACGAGACTCTTTACTGTTTCTCCACCAGAAATCAGAGAGGATCGCCATGATTTGTTTGCATAGAGTCTTGGGAAGCAAGAAACACGCCATCGTGTAGGTTGGGAGCGCCATAGCTACCGCTTTAAGGAGCACTTCTTTCCCAGCCGGTGAGAGGAACTTCGTTTGCCACCCGTACATCTTCTTGTGTAAGTTCTCCTTAAGGTAGCTGAGAATAGAGACCTTTGAACCTCCGAACGCTTCCGGTAATCCCAGGTAGAACCCTTCTCCCCCTGTGTTCTCTATACCCAACGTCTTTTTGATCTCCACTCGCATACTTGCCGGTATATTTTTACCAAAATACACACTAGACTTCTGGTAATTGATTCGTTGACCTGAGGCAAGACTGTATCAGTGGAGTATCTGTGTCATCTGATTCAGTTCATCATTCGTCCCCTTGCAGTACAACATGCTGTCATCTGCGAACAATAGATGGGAGACTGGTGGAGCTCTCCTCGCCACTCGAAGACCTGAGATTCTGCGCTTTTGCTCCGCTAGCTTCAACATTTGTACGAGCACCTCTGTGCAGATGAAGAATAGATAAGGGGACAACGGGTCCCCTTGTCTCAATCCCCTAGATGGTGTTATGTTACCGTGTGGCTCTCCGTTGATGAGCACTTGGTATCTTACTGATGAGACACTGCTCATAATGAGACCTCTCCAAGATTCCGAGAAACCTAGTGCCTTCATAGCTCTGTCCAGAAAGGACCACTCCACTCGGTCGTAAGCCTTGGAGATATCAGTCTTAATAGCAATGTACTCCGAGGAGCACTTATTATCCGATGAGAGTGCGTGGAGTAGTTCATGTGCGACTAGGATATTATCGGAGATCAGTCTACCTTCCACAAAGGCCGCCTGCGTTTCAGAGATAACTGATGGTAGAGCTCTTTTCAGTCTCTTCGCCATCAGTTTAGAGACTATTTTGTACGCCACATTGCATAGACTAATGGGCCTGTACTCGCTCATTCTCTTTGCAGTTAACACCTTCGGGATTAAACAGATGTTTGTATTGTTTATCCCTTCCTCCATAACCCCTGTCGCAAAGAACTTCTGTACCATTGTTGTGATATCATCGCCTCCTGTCTCCCAAAATTGCTGGAAAAAATGACCATTCATCCCATCCGGACCCGAACATTTACTAGGATTAATGTCAAAAACCGCTCGCTTCACTTCATCTTTCGTCACTGGAGCCATCAGATCATCGTTTTGCGCCTGAGACAGTACTGTGGGTATCTCTGTCCACTCTTCTAGCTCCACTCCAACATCCTCTGAAGCAAACAGTTTCTTGAAATACTGCTCAGCAACTCTGCCTAGATCCGGATCCGCGAGCCATTTTTTCCCTTCCTCATCGATGAGACTCTTTATTCTGTTCTGGGCTCTTCTATTTTTAGTGATGGCATGGAAAAACTTAGTATTTTTATCCCCTGATCGCAACCACATTAGTCTACTCTGCTCCAGCCAGAACAACTCTTCATTATAATACTCCTCCTCAAGCTCCTGTTTAAGCTTGTGGAACTCCTCTAATCTGAATTGTTCTTGTCTCGAAGCTTCATCAATTCTATAATGAAGTTCCTGAATTCTTACAGCAGAGTTTGGTTTCGCCTTGCGCTTCCATAATGAGATGGCTTTTCTACAGTCTGAAATTTTGTTCATAAGACCGACTTGACCACTCCCATTACTCTTCCAACTTTGCTCCACCACTGCCACAAAACCCTCCCTCTTCACACACCTGTGATCATACCTAAAGGAGGATCTGTTTTTTATTTTATGTCCATCCAGCGAGGTGAGAATTGGACTATGATCAGAGCAGATTCTTTTGAGATAGAAAGTTGTTGCTTGGGGGAAAACATTTAACCATTCCTGGTTCGCTAAAGATCTATCCAAACGGCACTGAACTAGTACATTGTTTCTTCTCCCCGCCCAAGACAAAAAATCACCCTGATACTTAACCTCCCAAAGACCCCAATTCATCATCAGTTGCTTGAAGTCTTCGCCCTCCTTATCTGCTCTTTCTGCGCCTCCTTGTTTTTCGGATTGATCCAGCATCTCGTTAAAATCTCCAGTCAGCACCCATGGGCCTTTCCGCATTGCTCCTATCCTCTCAATACGCTCCCAGACTTCCTTCCTCTTGCTTTTCACCGGGTCTCCGTAGACGCACGTTAGGAAGAAGACATGGTCTTGCCATTCCACTTTTAGATCGATAATTCTACTATTGGCTTGCAGAACTTCAACTGAACACGAGCTCTTCCATAACACTGCCAATCCTCCACTCTTCCCTCTTGCATCAACCGAAACTAGGTCTCTGAATCCCAGCTTCTCCACTATCGTCTCCATGTATCTTCTACCACTTTTGGTCTCACTGAGGAATATTATCTCAGGAAAATACTGACCATGTATTTCCTGTAGATGTCGAACTGTAGGGGTATTCCCCAACCCCTGACAGTTCCAGCTCAATATCCTCATATTGACCTCGAAGGGTTGGAATTACCCATCAACCCTTCTTTGAAAGTGGATCCACTTGCCAATGCTATCCGTCGGACAGAATGACCTGGGACTTTTGCTGCTATATGAGCAGAATGAAAAGGTGTAACCGCTGCTACTTGAGCAGAATGATCGAGAGCATCTTCACCATCAGCTTCTGAAGTTGGAACTAAACCACTCAGTCGGAGGAAAACTGATGGGGTCTCGTTCTTCTTCTCCTGGGAACTCCTTCTCGCGCGCTTGGATCTTCTCTCACCGCTGCTACTCTGTCTGCGCCTTTTTGATGCCACAGAGGAATTTATGATGTCTGTCGCAATAGGGGTTGAGAAGTCCTGGCTTCCTAGCCTCTCGAAAACAGTGGGTGGACTTCTGCTTCCTTTACTCGATTTACCCTCCATCCTTTCTTCTTGAGAGCCCCCGCTTAAGAGCACTCTAAGATCATCACTTGAAGTTCTCACTGATCTGCGCTCACTGCTTCCCCCCAAGTCTTTTCTCCCTTCTGCACTTCCCAGTCTACCAAAAACCGAAACAGGCGCTGGTGCTTCCTCCGAAGTTGATTTCCTGTGTTTTTGAATGCTCCTCTCCGCGGAGGATGGTTGATTTGCGATGGATTCCTCAGTACTGCGAGTCGTTCTAGAAGAAACCCGCTCCCCCTTTTGCTTCCACACCAGTTGAGGCGTTGAGGCCACCCGTTTCCCTTTCCTCTTATCTTCTCTGTTACTCTCTGAGGGCACATTCTTTCTACCTCTGAGACTACCCCTTGGGTTTCCTACTGTGGGGACATTTTTAAAGACTACTCCTTTTTCGGCGTTCTTATTCAGTGCCTCCTTCGCTTTAGATTCTTTCTCCACCAGTTTTCTGCGCAGATTCTCTTCCTTACTCTGGCCAATGGACTCGCGGTGCCTCAGCTGAGCTGTCTCAACTTGCATTGGGCATCTCGACTGATCGTGCGTTAATCGCTTGCATGTATAGCATACTTTGAGTAGCTTCTCGTACTCCAGCTCTGTAGGGATGATTGTGCCCGACTTGAATCTAGCCGTTCTTCTGAACTGGAGTGGCTCTTCCGTGTTGATCATTACTTGAGCCCTCACATATTCCAGAGAGTTTGAGTTTTTGGCATGAAGTTCAATCGGACCCACCCTACCCAGCGGACCCATGAGGCTTTCCACAATCTCCTTTTTCAGCATGTGGATTGGAAGGCCTCTAATTCTAATCCAAAACGGTATCCTTTGTAGGAACTCCGGAGGCGGGTTCGGGCTCCACTGATCAAGAGACACTATCCATCCATTAACAAACCAGGGGCCCTTGGTAAGCACATGCTGGAGGTCATTCTCTGAGCTGAAGATAAACTGCGCTCTGTGCTCTCCCACACCCCTTCCTCGAACCCTATCTTCCAGTCCCCAAATTGGGGGTAGAGCCTTCACAAGCCCTCCTACTTTATGAGCGTAGGGGTTTAAGCAGCGGACTATGACACTCAGTGTGTTCTCTTCTATGAGATCCTCGATCTCCAGATCTGGAATATCCACCATCTCGCCTTCATCTAGAAGTTCCATCTCTCTTAGCTCCTCCAATAAAGACGGCTCCTTTCTCTTCCTTCCACGATTCATCCTGAGCCAACACAATCCTAGGAAGCCACACAGGCTTAATGAAGTCAGTGGACCACAGATCTCCTTGTTGGAGTCCGCAGATCTATTGACGCGCTTCTACCCGGACCTCAAGTCTTCATCGATTAGCTCTTGTTTTCTTCTTCGGTTTTTGAACGGTAGTTGGGAAACTAAGGCAGCTAAGCTTTGGGATCTAGCCGCTGAATGACTGAGAGCTAGATCGGTCAGATCTGAGGGAAGGAGAGTTGGGATGAAACCCTAATCGCACCCTTCATCGCCGCTCTCGATGAGATGTGACTCTTTTAGTCTTGGGTGAATCCAATGCTTTTGTAAATGTGATTATGTACTATAAATAAAATAAAAATACAGTATGCAACAAACAAATCAAATATTAATGCATTTCAGTCTTTTCATCGTTCCAATATTACGCTCCTTGGAATTTATTTATAATAAGTTTCTCTAACTATATTATTAGTACATATCGAAAATCATAAAATATTTACATATTATATAGAAAAAGGGAGATAAATATTCAATGGACAACAGCTAAGAGATGCCTCTAATTTTCTCTGCACCAATATCGACAAAACTCAAAAAAGCCAGAGCCAACATTAGCAAAACACCACACTACTTCCCATTCTCCAAAAATCAACCCCACAACTTTCGAAATTACCAAAACATCCTCAAGTACTCACCACCCTCCGATTTCACATCTTAGATCGGACGGCTATCACGAACCCGAGAGATAAACCTCACACTGTACCAAACTGGTCCCGATCCTAAACCCCGGAACCACCGTGAACGCGACACGTGGCTGCTCTGTTTCCTCCAACGCCTCCTCAGCAACACTCTTCATGTACACTTCAGAGAATCTACAACCTCTGCGCACTCGAAAGATCTCAGCTTCGTGCTCAAAAGACAAAGCCAAGCAATGCAGAAGCCAAACCCTTTTCGCCATTTCAAGAAACCTAGAGCACAAGCTCGTCTCTGGAAACACATAAGCAGAGGAGACTTGGTTTCTCAAATGCGTATGTCCAAAGAAAGCTTCATCCATCTTCGGATGTATAAGCTGCAAGAACTTGCTTCTGCAGAACCTAGCGAATCTTGATTTGGACCGTGCGTTTAAGTAATCTCTAGCTTTCATCGACCTGAGCTCTGTAAACCTCTCAAAGAACGTCTCCCTCTCTGTTTTGCTCTGTTTCTCTGTTTTGCTCTGTTTCTTGCATCTTCTTGAATCGGTTGAGAAGTGAGGTAGATGGAAAGCTTCGAACATTACGTTGGAGACAAAGTGTTCGAAAGCGAAACACTTGTGGTCTTGCTTGTAATAAAACACGCCGGGCTGGATCGAGTTAGCAGCCATTGAAAGATCCCATCCCGCGAGTTTCATCTGTTGGACCATTAGCTTGACGAACCCTCTGATGGATTTGACTGTGTGGTGGAGATAAGCAACGAAGTGGGTTGGATTCAGCGCTGATAGGTGAAGATTGTCTAAAGGGTTGCAAAGCTGTCCGCTTTGGTTAAGTCTCTTCTCTGTTAACCTGTTCTGTTTTGTCGTTTCCTCGAGCTTCTCTCTAAGAAACAGAATCTCTGAGTCTTTAAGCTTACGCTGAGACTCAAGCTTCCTCCCCATGATCTCATACGTCTTCAGTAGACTCCTCAGCTCTTGAATCTCTGCGAGAAGAAGAGTTCGTTCGGGGTTTGGATCCATCTGTTTCTTCAAGAAGCATTGTTTCAGCTCAGACAAAGTCTTCAGCTCGGAGACCACCAAGTTGTCTGCTTTCTGAATCCCTATTGCGTCGTACGGTGACTGAGAGTGCTGTAGCTGCGCATAGCCAGCTTTGATTGTAGAAACAGTAGCAAACAGCTTCGCGAGAAGAGCTTCTAAGGATAGACGTCTCTCATACTCTTCCTCAAGCTTGTAGAAAGACTCGGACAGATTGGTATTCTTGGAATCAAACTTTGTTTTCTTCACATCAGTTAGCTTATGGATGTTAAGAACTTTAGCAAACGTGCGTCTGAATTTACCCTTGGAAGTAACAGCCATTGGTTTCACAGTCTCCATCTGCAGATTCATCACAAAGAAGCTTGAAAGTATCAAGAACACAGTAGCAAACAAGACAAGAAGGAATTAAAAAGCAAAGGAGAGAGAACATGTGATGATGAATAGATTGATACATACAGAAAAAGAGCTATAAGCTTTAATACTTTGAATCAAGGAGCGTTAATGGAGGGCCACAAGGTTTCTTTATGTAATATTCTCCAACATATATATATAATACAATGGATACTGCTTTTAAATATTCAACATGAGTTGTGAAAACTTCATGGTTCATGCTTAAAAATATTCAACAAAGAATTGAGAAGACTTCATGGTCCAACCTACTTTTATTTTTTCTACCTTAATTTATTTATGTGGGGTTATTTAGTCAAAATGTGCTGCTACAAAACAAAGAATAATAAAGATTGCACCCAAATAATCTCTGCAAAAAACACATGACTAATGCAGAATAGATCAACTCTCTGAAAAGAGAGCAAATATGAGTTTACCATGTAAAATAACCTTAATGTGAAACCAGTACAATCATATTATGCTATAGTGCCTCAAAAAAAAAACTAAATGGAAAACAGTACAAACCTTTAAAACAATGGTAACAAAATGTTTGATAGCCATGTGAAACAACAAGACAACCTCAAAGCCTGACAAACCGACCAAACAAATTCAGTACAAGACCCACAACCTATGTCTCATTTATATATTTCTAGACTCAAAACGCACTAGCAGCAGTGGTCTAAACCCTATGTCACTATACCAAACAAACCCTTAAGACAGTTCAGCTCATCTACATATACCCTTAAGCAGAAGCGTGTTAAAGAGTGAGAATGAGACCGAATATTTCAACAAAAACCAGAGAAACACTGAGATTCAGATTCAAAAATTCAAAGTTTGAAAATTTCAGAAGCAAGTTTCATTATACAAATAAACCAATAAAGTCAAAGGTTGTACCTTGCTAAAGTTCCAGACTTGTCTTTGTTTATTCTTGAAGGTCTCACTTGATCATATAGAGTAACAATCTGAAGAAATAAACTTGAGAATCTGACAAACCAACCTCTGTTTAAACCCTGCAGACAAAATCAATCCAAACGAAGTTACAAACCAAACCCAAGAATAATAATAATAATTATAACCCAGATTAGAAGAAAAAGGAGAAAACTCAAAGAAACAAGATGAAATAAAAATCAAAACTTTTAGCTTTCAGAAAGAAAAAAAATCAGAACTTTTATTTTCGTTGTAAAGGAAGAAAGTCCTAAAACCCTTTTTGAGAATCGACTATTTATACAAGTGAACCAACAAAACAATTAATGCAAGGAAAAGTTGGGCATTATTGTGATTAGCTAACAACAATGGGGATTAGGCCCACGACCAGCGACATGAACCTTCCATTGCTTTAAATAAATAAAAACGAGAAAAAAAAAAGAACAAACGCAATAATGGAATCGAATCATTCACCAGAAACCCACATGAAAGCTAACAACAACAGTTGAAATAAAACACTCACCAGGTAAGATTGTTCTGTTCTTTTTAGCCTACTTGAAAAAACTACAAGCAACAGACAGAGAGAGAAGGAAAGAGAGAGATGTTAATGAGAGCTTGAGGAGAAACGGTCAGGAGGGAGAGGAGATGAAAGGATTTTTAGATGAAATGACGGAAAAGGGCAACCACAGAGAGCAAAGTTTTTAGCTCAGCAAAGCGACAGCAGCATTGGGAGTTTCAAACTATTTGCGAAATACCCTTAACATTAAGAGGTATTTTACACCTCGTTTACCGTGAGATCTCTAGACATGCGAAGGGTGTTTTTGGTAAATTGAAAACACTGTTGAATGGAATATTTGTAAATCATATGCTGCTGGGCTTGTAAATGGACTACATATATAAGAAATCAGTTTAACTGTTTCAAAAAAAAAAAAAAACAGTTAAACTGTTTTTCCATTTTTTTTCTTTGCTTTCGGTTTTGTGCAGTAATATATTTATCGAATTCAAAAATTGAGATAGAGTTGATAGTTTTCTTTTGGTATAAATAATAAAATTATATAATTTGAAATATATTTTATTTATAGTATGATTATCGATTTAATATATAAATATATACAGTTTTCAATATATTATATGGTAATTTTATTTATGTAATATTTTTATACCAAAATTTCATATTAGTTCAGATTAATATAATTTCATATTTTAAAAAATAAGAAGATTTATAAATTAGTAAATTTGATAAAATAACTAAAAATCTGAAATATAATTATATAGAGTTTTCTACAAAATTATCATATTATTTTAATTATTTGTTGCATTTTATAGATAACGAATATTTAAATTAAAAATATTAAAAAGTGCCACACTGTTAATCATAATCAGGTTAGTTATCTCAAAAACTAATGGTTAATATTTGTTTTTCTTTTAACAGCAAACGTTTTCTTTATTAGTTAAACCTAAATAACACACCATAATAAAAACCTAATATAACAAAGTTCACGATAATATCTTAAAGTCTGGAAACCATATCAAAAAGCATACGGCTCTTTTATCATCGCTATAAGATCCTTACAATCTGTTCTGAAGTTTTGACATGATGAATGTTGAAGCATATCCTCAATTGCCACTTTATCATCGCTATCAGATCTTCACAATCTGTCTCGAAGCTCTGACATGACGAATGTTGAAGCATACTCTCTATTTTCCATCACATTGCTTCCAATTCTAAATGTAAAGTAATCTCTCTCTGTCTTAAGTATGTGTCCCCATAAATTGAATCTTTCCCAAGCTATCCATCCAAACTAAACCACAACCAATGAAATAGGCCATGAAAGTCCATGAACCATCCATCATACATATATTATCCAAGCTTAAGATTTGGGGTTCCTCAATATTCTGCTTTTGTGGAATGGGGGGTTACCATCTCATTTGTTGAAACAGGTTTGGCATTCACTTTCCGTATATCAGACTAACTCCAAAGATCCATGTATATCTTTTGAAAGAGTTTTTCATTCTGAATCTTCCAAAAATACCAAATTATCTAGGGATAAGGATTTCTGTCTAAATTTGATTCGACGATGTTATTTTTCTCCAGAAAAAAATAGTCCATATTGACATAAATACTTGTAGCAGGAAGATGTTAGGGCTAGATGAAGTTGTTGATAGGAATCATGCTTGCAGAGCTGGAGGACATTCAAATATGGCATGAGTAACAGTTTCTTATGGCACCACATCTGGGGCAATAATTATCGTATCTCATATTATGGTGCATCAGATTTCTCGACATATTATCAGTTGCTACATAAGATGACATATTTTCTTGGGTGCTTTAATTTTCCAAACAAAGGTTTGGAGTTTAGTTGTACTGGGTTCCAAGACCTTTGTGTCATCCTTAGTTCTCAGTAGATTTCGAGCTACCCACTAACCAGACTTAACCATATATTGATCGTTCTTTATATAATTCCAGCAGATGTATCTCGGTGATGAGTTAAGCAAATGGTCAAACTTCGAATAAGAGGTATGCCATCAGGGAAAACATAGTTCTATAGTAATCCACCATCCCATTCCTTTAACTTAGATCGAGCCGGCTTAGCCGGTGTGGTAGGGATCCAAAGGTCCTCTCATACATTAACCTAATATCGAGAATGAACTTTTTTTCTAATTTACAGTAACAGTAGTTTTCGTGCTGCTGAAATACTGGTCCACACATATGATGAATTGTTTACATAGCTTACTCGCAGAGGCGAGCTCATTTTGTAGTATTTCCTTCTCAAAATTCGAACCACCAACGAATCATGATATTGCACAAGTCGCAACAGTTAGCAAATAAAGCCATTTTGAACTCATAGATCTTACGAAAACCAAATTCGCGTTTTTCTTTTGATAATTGTTTAATATTTGTTAGAGTTATATTTTCAAAAGAAAAATAAGGGAACATATAAAATTAAGAGCTACTACAACAAAGGCCGAAGCCCAAACAAGGAATGATGGCCCAAACGGCCTAATCCTCTAGAACGGACAGTTCGCCCTAGGCACGCCGAAAGGAGACGGGCAATAACACGTGTAATGATCTTAGCAGTCCGCTTAACACGCGTCACCTATCTCAACTTGATCGACCACCCCTCGCGTAACCGCCGGAACACGCCACCGACACCTTTTTTCGCCGGAGCTCCGAAACTGCAGAGCCTCCGCGCCTCCATAGCTGTTCTACGCTGCTCTGTTTTCACGCCGGAGAGTTCACTGTCTTAACAAGATCTCCTCCGACTCTGAACCACCGGAAACCCTGGACAAGCGGACGAGAATCACCGTTGTTTCCTCTTGAACTTCGTCACCGTCGCCGTAGATCTTTGGCTTCAACCGAGATCTCACCCTCAACGACCCACGAGCCCATCACTGTTTACACACCTCATCTACTAACCTCAGAAAAAACACCACACCCAAAACTTAGGGTTCCAAAACGACATCGAGGAGCTTGTGAGCCTCCTCGCTCCGTCATACAAAAGCCGGCGAAGGAAGAGCCGAAAAAGCCTCCCCTTCCCAGAAGCTAGAACGGCGACGGTGGATCTAGAGAAGCCTCCACCCCCCCCCCCCCCCCCCCCCGCATGCATACCGGCGTCGATGGATCTACGGAAGCCTCCATCGCCCGGATAAACACCAACTGAAAAACAAATGTCTCCGGCACCCTCGAGAGCCTCCGGTTCAGCGCGTCTTCACTCCAAAGCCTACTCCCGCAGATGCATGGATGCGCTATCAGAGCTTCGACAAGGCGGTCGTCGGTGGAACTGCAAGGGCGACGCGAATAGGACAATTAAACGGACACACCAGTTCTCTGGCGACGGGACGGACGCTCACACGCCGGCCGTTCGCCGGAGAGATCTAGTTTGTGCTCTCTCTCTCATGCTTCTTCGTGTTTCTACGTGCCACATACTCATCTTTTATTTTCTTTATTAGCTAAATAAATTTTGTTTTTTCTTTACTGACTATATACAATGGTTTCAAGATTCAACACCTTCCACTTCATTTTTTTACATTCCACATCATCTTCTCTTTCTTCCATCTCATCATTCAACACATATTTAACTTTTACCACTACAATGGTTTTGTTTAACAGAAATTTAGTTAGGCTTGAAATCCGATTTATAATTAATCGTTATAATTAACGACTCATCATTCAACACATATCCATCTCATCGACTTTAGCCAAATCACTATAATTAATCGGAGATGCGATTAATGGCTTGAAATCCGATTAATTGCCGCTTAATCAGGCTTGAACCGATTTATTTTAGCTAAATTTTGGGCTCATTGACAAATTATTGGCCCGTGATACAGGCACATTCGTCTGGTAAGAGAGATAACCTTCTCTTTGTATATATAGAAGACTCGAGACTCCTCTGAAAGTAGAATTAGTCGATGTGGGACAAATTTAGTTGGTTTTTAAATTTTTTTTCCTGACTCGCGGAGTTAAAAACAAGAGAAAAACTATGCACCTCTGAATATTCGAACCCAACACCTCTCAGCGCATCAGATGACTCTTGTACCACTGACCTACATTGTCTCTTTGTCTGATTTTAACAGGTATTAATATATATACTTATATTTATAATTTAAAAATAATAAAAACTATTCCCCGCGTATATCCCGATTAATCTCCGATTTTTCGGTAACTCGCTAGGCCCGGAATCACTGCCCGACTAACGCCTAGCGTAGTTTTGAACAGGGGATAGAATGTATCTCCAAATGAGCTGAGCCGCAAATGTCAAGCTGTACTAGTCTACATGTGTCGTGTCGCTGTAAACATCAAGTTATATGCAACAACTTTAGTATACCATTAACCGGAAAACTACACAATTTTCTTTTTGCATACAAAATAAGCAAAGTTATACAAAACAATCTTTCGTATAACTGATCACAACAAAGTTCTACGAATTTTTGTACAACTAAACAAAGTTATAACTAATCACAACAAAGTTATAATTACTCACAAGAATCTTTGATCCTTGGAAGCATACTCAACCGATCACTAAAGTTGGGCTTATGGAACTGAGAGAATAGTTTTGGGACACTACTCCTCACTATGGCGGTAGGAAAGGTAGGGAAAAAGGGCCTTTTTCAACCCGAACAATTTCAGTCGTGCCAAATACTACCTGAACTATTGATCAATGCTAAATACGACCTCAACTCAATTATAATTCAAAAATACTGCCTAAACTTCTTAAAATGTGCCAAAATCTATCTGAACAACTGATCAGTGCTAAATAAGACCCCAACTCAATTTTAATTCAAAAATACTGCTTAACTTCTTAAAACGTGCCAAAATCTAAATTGACCGTAAAATAAGTTAGTCAATTGTTAAAAAAAACAAAACAACTTCGTTTTAGTTTAATCTTTTAAAAAAAAAATATGTTCATTATAGGATTCGAATCCGTGCATTGATACACTTTAAAGGAGACACTATAACCACTAAACTAAAGTAAATTTTTGATATATACTTCTTCATATTCTCTGAATAAAACTTTGGTGATAATTGTTTCTCATTTTATGAATACATTAACATATTTTTTAACTACCATATATTTAATATACTTATATTATACTAAAATAAAAATATAATAAAATATTTTAAATTGCACAAATGGAATATAATTAAATTTGAAACTATTTATAATTTTTTCTTATATAAACTATTATATTAATTTGTAAAAATAAAAATTACCATTCAAATTTTTAAAATTACAATAATTTATATAAGAAAACTTTATAAATAATTTCAAAATTTTAAGTATATTTAATTTTGTATCATTTCAAATATTTATTATTTATATTTTAGTATAACATAAGTGTATTAAAGATATGATAATTATAAAACATTCTAATATATTTATATAAATGAGAAAAAATATCACCAAAATTTTATTTGGAGAAGATGAAGAAATATAGTAGTATATATACTTTCGAATTCGTAATAATATATCAAACATTTACTTTAGTTCAGTGGTTAGTGTCTATTTTAAAGTGTATCAATGCACGAATTTGAATCCTAGAATGAATATGTTTTTTTAGAAAAGGATTAAACCAAAACGTCGTCATTTTGTTTTTTCACGGTTAACTAACTTATATTATGGTTAATGTAGATTTTGGCATGTTTTAAAAAGTTTAGGTAGTATTTTTGAATTATAATTGAGTTGAGGTCATATTTAGCACTGATCAATTGTTCAGATAGTATTTGGCACGATCGTAATTGTTCGGGTTGAAAAAGGCCATTTTCCCAGGAAAGGTAATTGAATACTTGTTTCTTTGGCTTGGGTTTTGAGTGGTGTGCTTTCATTTTATACAAAAGAAATGAAGGATTTGTAGAAAAGTTGGAGTAGTTAATAGGGAGGAGAAAAAAAAAAGAGTTTAAAAAATTATTCCTGAGGGCCCTACCGGGTTCGAACCGGTGACCTATTGATCTGCAGTCAATTGCTCTACCACTGAGCTAAGGACCCTCTTGTTATTTAATGACGAGTGATTAGGTAAATATAAAATGGAATATAGAATAGGCATTGATTGAAGGAGTGGTTAAAAGCCATGGGATGATATTAGTATTACTATCTGCTATGATGAGAGAGGTCATAAGTTCAACTCTTTTTCGCTTACCTCTGTGACTGCTTACATACTCCAAAACTTGTACCTACTCTTACTCCCCCCAGGTGGTAAGCAAAACAAAAGGGAGAAGCAAAAGAAATATAAAATCTAGTTACATTGGGATCCTCTGCTTTTGTCTATTCAACACTTTGAAAAAGGTTCACACTTTTCTCTCTCTGACTTGTACCTAAGATATCAGAGATTGTCATTTGTCACTGAAATTCTAAAGACAGCTTTTTGGGGTTTCATCTTGATCTGTTTTTTAAAACAATTGCTATATGTATGTGACATACAGTATGTCAATGCTCTGATGAGGTAGCTTGATTAGTTATGGTCATACTCATACTCGTAATACTTCTTCAAGCTTCCCCATCTCCACCATCTTCTTATGATTGATTCAGATGTTACATGACTCCTGAGTATGTAATGAAATGTTTCTGTTATGATTTTTTTTGTGTTCTCAAACAACAAAGATAGTCTGAAACAGATCAAATACGTAACAACATCGCAGGTAAATATAAAAACTAAGCATTACGTTGTCGCAACTGACAATAGAAGTTGGCAAGAACGCTCTACTAGAAACAATCTTCCATATAAGGTTTAACTCACGCAAGAGGGGTACAGATAGTTCGGCTTAGGTTTTGAATCTCGGTCAGTAACCTTGAGACTGAGTCTTGTACCTCTTGAGGAACTTGGAGCTTTGGATGAGTCAAGTCCAATGGAATACAGTGTGATGACTTTCATCACAACAGACAAATGCAAGTTCTGTGACTTGCCATCCCATACACTCTGGTTTGGAAACTTGCACTTGTCTTTTAATACGCATTTCTCACACACCTATTATGATTGCAAAAAGACTTCGTTAGATGCAGTTGAGGGGGAAAAGGCAAATGGGATCAAGACAGTGTAGTGTTTACATTGTTCTCATTGGATGTCGAAAAACTTGCGCAATGTTTTAGCAGCGAATATGGCTCTTTTTTCCAAGCTTGGGCAGCCAAATAACACAATGTTCTTCAGTTCACTGCCTGATAACCACCTATAAGTTGAATCTGAGGTTATGAATAGCAGTTGGAGGCAAACAAGATCATCGAATCAGTTTCAAAGTCCCTAGCTACTGAAGTAAAGTCTTAGCCACTTATTTCATCAGAGCTTCTATATCAATACTACAAACTAGTCTATGATCTAACCACAAGAACTAAATTCATTATTCCGATAGAACTAACATCTTTACAAACCCCAGCTTTCATATAATGCAACACAAACTCAGAGAAGTGTGGCACATTATAGAAATGAACATGTTCACTAACAGGTTTTGACCTGAACTTGCCAAAGTCATCCATCATAGATTGGACCCATCAAGATAAACATTTTCAACAAACATTTTCCCTAACGAGCATCACATTTTATCCAAACTTCAACAATCAAAAAGAACAAACACACAACATATGATCAATATACAAAACCATTAGCCACTTCTTACATCAGAGTTACTCTATCTATATTCTATACTACAACTAGAATTAAATTCATCATTCCAATAGAGCTAACACCTTTACCAACTTCATTTCTCATAAAATGTTAACATATAACAGAATGCAAACTCTAAGAAGTGTGACACTTTATAGAAATGAACATGTCCACTGACAAGTTTTGACCTGAACATTCCAAAGTCATCCATCATAGATACAAACATGTGCTCTAAACCAAACCTAACGAACGACACCCAAGATATGATCAAGTATACAAGTAAAGATTCTTACTTTGCTATCTCTTGGTAATCCTTTCCAATCTTTCAGATGCAAACTTAACAAAAGTCCTAGCATACTCTTCATCAAGACTCCCCAACTCCAGCTTCTCTCCACTGATGAAATTAGCCTTGTTCAGATACCCTTGTTTGTGCAGAAGCTTCACAAACGAAACCATCTCCAAAGGAAGCTCCTTGTAAACCCTAACCACTACATCCTCCTCCTCTTCGTTGACTTTGAACAAGGTGTAAAGCTTACGACTTTTATCCGTTTGCAGCTCTGGTACTGTCTCAACAACCTTCTTCTGATTCTTCTTTCTCACTGGTTCTGAGCTCTTCAGTTCTATGAGTTTCTTCTCTAATTCGAAAAGCTTTCTCTTCAGCTCGTTGCCCTCTTCTTCTTCTTGGGTTTGGTTTGTTTCGGGTTTAGGTCTCAATCCCACGGCCTCTTCGAACAAAACAGAGAGTGGCTTCTTGTAAGGTTGCGATGAAGAAGCTAGGGTTCTGCAAATGGTCGAAGGCTTGAAAAAGGTTTGATTTTGGAGAAATGATTTGAGCAGAATCGCCATGGCAATCAACAAGAGAGATGAAATTGGGCGGATTCACTGATTAGAATTGAGAGATCTGATCAGTAAGAAAGAAAGCCATTGAAGCACCTGTCGGACGCCAAAGGGTTTAGAGAGGGTCTTAGAAGGAGACAGAAGGGAGGAACCGGTTTTACTAAACCAGAATAACCAAACTGGGAGATTATTCCGGTTTAGTTAGATTTGAACCGGATAACTGATTGATTAAAATTCAATTTAATTGGTGAGTCGAACCGAGATTTGGGAATTAGGTTTCCGATAATTATCGGAGTTGCAACGATGAACGCTGTCAATTTCGCCGTCAAAATTAAAACAAACTGCAGTAACTAGAGCTTTTAGATTTTCAAATGCAAAACCGAGCTCAACATTCGATTAACATCCACTAAAATTAGGGTAATTTTTATAACTGAGTCATTTCAAATTCGAACAACGATTCGTTTGTGGAGCTATTTCACACGGATATTCATCTAAGACTTGAACTGCGAGTTGAGAAAAAGGAAAACATTGAAGAACAGATGAAGAAGAAGAAGAAGAAGAAGGGATCGATTTAAAAAAATAAAAGGAAAAAAAAATTTGGACCATTTCTCGATTTGTGCGTGTCATCCTTGCGCAGGGGCCATGCTAATCTTCTCTGTATCGTTCCAATTTTATCGGATGTCCCCGAAGGGACAATCTCCTCTGTGACTCCGACGGTATATAAACTCGGCTTCTGCTTCTTGGATGAACGATGTGGGACGAAAACGAAGAAGATGACTTAATGTTGGGCCTGTTTAATAAACTGAAAAAAGCCCATTAGAT
The DNA here is from genome assembly GCF_000801105.2 of Raphanus sativus. Taxonomy (NCBI): domain Eukaryota; kingdom Viridiplantae; phylum Streptophyta; class Magnoliopsida; order Brassicales; family Brassicaceae; genus Raphanus; species Raphanus sativus. The sequence continues at coordinate 25,770,487 of NC_079518.1, read as the reverse complement.
AACTTTACCACGCTTCTCATATTTCTTATAAAGGCCTGGTTAGATATTACAAGACCAAAATCAATCATCATTACAAAAAACAATTGGGTATTCGGTTCAATTGATTTATAACAATTTTAATTTTGGAGCAATCAAAACTTTTATTTTGGCAAAGGATTTAGCAATCAAAATTTTCTACCACTTAAATGAAGTTTGTAGCATACAAAGGTGTATCCTGCGGTCATATCACATGCATCAAACAGCTTTATTTTTTTTTTGTTTTCTTCACAATTCACATGTATCAAACTGTTTTCTTCTGATCATACATGCATTTATAATTCAACAGATGAAATAATATTTGATAATAATAGGAGTAGCTAGCTGTTTGATATCCTTTTCGGTCCAGTTTATGAATTATGATTTTTTAAAAAATATATCAGACAATTATAATTCAGAAGATGGAATAATATTTGATATACTAACGTGATATTCCTTTTCTGGCCAGTAGTAATTATGTTATGTTATTATTATATTAGACAATTATAATTCAGAAGATGGAATAATATTGATATTGCTTGATATTCCTTTTCTGGCCAGTAGTAATAAACCGTATATTTTTTAATATATCAGACAATTATAAGATGATAAAAACAAATTCTTCTCTGACCAATCTAGTTGAACCATGTCGGTTCACGTTAGCTAGCTCAACTGTAGTTTGTAACCTAATCGTCGTGCCATTTTTATCAACAACGCGTCATTGTCCTGTCATTTTCTATTTTGTTTCGGGTTAGGTCCCCTTCTCCTATTCGTATACGCCTCACAAAAATACATAAAACTATTAAGCAGACCAAACATTAGCCAACCACGTGTCTGACTCATCGTCTGAATCACATCTGCCCCTTTAGATCTCACCACGTCACGGAAACAGAGAGATTTATTATTACTGGTACAACAATTTTTATTACATTTTCAACTGCTTCGTCCCTGACCACTCGAACATGGCCTCCACTTTTTATTGAGCAGTGTGTGTAACTTTTTGACTTTTTTAATAGTACGTATTTTCTTACACTTTGGTTAGCGAGAGCAAGACACGAGTCAATGTACTGAATAAAAGAGTTGGTATTAGTGAGATGTTTTAAAATGATTCAGAAGCGGAAAAAGAAAAACGAAATGATAATAACTATCACCTGGTCCATTAATTACTCCATGTTTGTCACAAAATTACCAAAAAAAATACTAATATACTTTTCTTATCTTGTCTTTTAGCCCCAGCAAGATCATAGCATTTCACATGGTCCAAGATTATCAGAAAACCAAACTAAAAAGGATTTAAACATCGACGACACTTTACATGTTGATATCAAGAATCAACCTTTCTTCCTCCTCAAAGTACAAAAACTTTTTCTTCATCTCAGAAAAGACCCCAAACTTTTCTTCTTTACTAAAAAGTCCAAACCCAATCAAAAAGATATTGTTTTATCAATCATGGCTGCTGATTCAAATGATACTCGGCGTGATGTCGTCGTCAAGATCGACGGTGAAGACAATGAGACAAGCAACAATGGCGAAGGAGGAAAGTTCTGGAGAGAATCAAGTTACAACTTCTGGCACGGTGATCAGAAAGACAAGAACGGTAAACCGGGCGGCGGAGACGACGGAAGCTTCGACTTCATGCACCGGAGAAACAACAAAACGGGGGAGCCAGATCCGCCGTCGAAGCTCATAAACCAGTTTCTCGACAAACAAAAAGCCGCCGGCGACGAAATCTCGCTCGACATGGAACCGAACATGCCCGAGCTCCAAAGCAACACCGTCACGGCCGTCGTTTCCGGTTCCGCTTCTCCCGCAACGGCGACGGCGGGTTACCGTAACGAAACGGTCGACGCCGTTAGACGGAGACATAACAGAGTGACGTTATCTCCGTCTGTTAAAGAGAGCGACAGCAGCGAAGAGGACGAGAACAGAGTGGACGAGTCAGAGGTTGTGAAGTGCAGCTCGAACAGGTCGTTGAGGACCAAGACTCTTATGAAGATGAAGACGAGATCTAGGCTCATGGATCCTCCGACTCCGTCTTACCCGGAGATGGTCTCGGGTCGGACTCCGAAATCCGGGCATTTGAAAACCGGGAAAAACACTAAACCGGGAACTCCGGTTCAAGGCATGGATTTGGAAGAGGAGGAGGATCCCTTCTCGGAGGAGGACTTCCCAGAAGGTTACAGGAGGGATAAACTCTGCCTTGGGATTATCATGGAGTGGATTTTTCTGATTCTGATCATAGCCGGTTTGATTTGCAGCCTGGTGATACCTTACTTGCGGGGCAAGAAACTGTGGAACCTAGCTTTGTGGAAATGGGAAGTGATGGTTCTTGTCTTGATATGCGGGAGGCTTGTGTCTAGCTGGATTGTGAAGATATTCGTATTCTTCGTCGAAAGAAACTTCATGCTGAGGAAGAGGGTTTTGTATTTCGTCTACGGGATTCGAAAAGCCGGTTCAGAACTGTCTCTGGCTAGGGCTTGTGTTGATCGCGTGGCATTTCTTGTTCGACAAGAAAGTCGAGAGAGAGGCGAATACCACGGTGCTTAAGTACGTGACTAAAGTTTTGGTCTGCTTACTCGTTGCTGTTATCATCTGGCTCATAAAGACTTTGCTAGTTAAAGTTTTAGCTTCGTCCTTCCATATGAGTACTTACTTCGACCGGATTCAAGAATCGTTGTTTACTCAGTACGTGATTGAGACACTCTCTGGACCTCCTCGTGTTGTGATTGAGGAGAAAGTAGGCAACGGTATGTGTGGTGCTAAGGCATCTCCTCATGGTCCAAAGACGGTTTCTTCTTCTTCACCGCAAGTGACCATTGGAAGTGGGAGGCTGCAGAAGAGCCCGACAAAAGTCGGGAAAAGTCCGGCGCTGTCGCGGTGTGGTTCCAAGAAAGAAGGAGGAGAGGATGAAGGGATAAGGATCGATCATTTGCAGAGGATGAATACTAAAAACGTATCGGCTTGGAAGATGAAGAGACTGATGAATGTAATAAGGAAAGGAACACTTTCTACTTTGGATGAACAAATAGACACGAGCACTCATGAAGATGACAAAGCCACACAGATACGAAGTGAGTTTGAAGCTAAACTTGCAGCAAGGAAGATCTTTCAGAATGTTGCTGAGCCTTGTTCCAGGTATATATATATGTTATGACCTTGTGACACAACTTTGGTTGATGTTTCTTTAAGTTCAAGGTCTAAAACAGAGTATTTTTTTTTTTTGGGTTTTAGGTACATATATATAGAAGATTTTATGCGTTTTTTGACTGAAGATGAGTCTGAAAGAGCCATGGATCTATTTGAAGGAGCTTCAGAGAGTCACAAAATCAGCAAATCATGTCTGAAGAACTGGGTGGTAAGAGTTTGTCATAAATTAATACTCGAAACCTCTGTTTTAAACTGATGCATGTTTTAATGTTTTCACACCTACTAATAGAAAATATTAGTTTTAACAATAAATGTATACTTTTTTTTTAATTATTTATTTTTCATAATTTTAAATCAATAATAACTAATAATGTAATTAATTATTTTGAAGTTTATAAATTGGTCGTTATTAGTTCATAAAAATGTATTAAAAATACAAAAAATATCTTTTGAAAAAAAAAATTCTTGATGGAAGTATCTCTTTATTATAACACAACTATGCTAAATTCTCACTATATTTCTATAGGTTAATGCCTTTAGAGAACGAAGAGCACTAGCTTTAACATTAAACGATACAAAAACAGCAGTGAACAGGCTTCACCGAATCATCAATGTGTTGGTCAGCATTGTGATCGTTATCATATGGCTTCTAATTCTCGGAATCGCTACAACAAAGTTCTTGCTTGTCATAAGCTCTCAGCTTCTTCTAGTTGTCTTTGTGTTTGGAAACTCATGCAAAACTATCTTTGAAGCTGTCATCTTCGTCTTTGTCATGCATCCTTTTGATGTCGGTGACAGGTGTGAAATAGATGGTGTCCAGGTTTGTTCCTTTGAAACTCTCTTCATGCAAGTATTCACAACTCAATACTGACATAAAAGCTAATCCTCTGCTTTTTGAATGGTTAGATGATTGTGGAAGAGATGAACATTTTAACTACTGTCTTTCTTCGATATGATAATCAGAAGATTGTATACCCCAACAGTCTTCTTGGCACAAAACCTATCGCTAACTATTACCGCAGTCCTGATATGCAAGATGCCATTGAGTTCTTTGTCCATATAGCAACTCCACATGAAAAGATAACAGCCTTGAAACAGAGGATACTCAGGTTAGATTCTAAACCCTTTACCTCTTAAGATTTTGAAAAATACCTAATACCAATGTTTAAAACATCGGTAGACAGTAACTAGGCAGGTTTGTAGTGGACTAATGCCTAGGTGGACGTCTAGGCACTGTCTAAACCGTCTTTAGAACACTGCCTAATACAAATTGTATTCTATGGTTTTTGTTCAATGCAGCTATGTAGATAACAAGAAGGACCATTGGCATCCATCACCGATGATGGTGTTTAGAGATATGTGTGGACTGAACAGTGTGAAGATTGCAATGTGGCCAACACATAAGATGAATCATCAAGACATGGGAGAGAGGTTTGTGAGGAGAGGGCAGTTACTTGAGGAGATCGGTAAATCTTGCAGAGAATTGGATATCGAATATCGGTTATATCCTCTTAACATCAACGTCAAAAGCATCCCTCCCGCTGCCACTCCCATCACTTCTGATCGCATTCCTTTAACCTGGACTCAACAACGCAATGCTTAAAGTTTTGGAAAATTTTTGAGTTTTGTGTATTTTGTAGAGTGTGAGTGAAAGGGAGATCTTCTCTTCTTGCCTTTTAATCCATCTCTTATTGTTTTTAACACCTCGAGGATTCTTGTTTTGAGTGGTTGGTTATACTATAGTCATCTTGAAATAAAAGCTTACATCATTTGAATAAAAGTATGTATACTGTGTTAGTAGTAGTATACTGTGTTATTAGTAGTAGTCAACTAGTGGTCATCATCTACATAGCCTTGATAACATCGTTTCGTAAAAAAAAAAAAACTCTAGCGACGTCGTTTTGTACTGTCACCTAACGTAGCGACGTCGTTTCCTTCATCTACATAAACGACCCGGCCCTTGTGCCGAACGGCTAGTTCGTCATTTTACGGAAAATTTTCAAATCTTCGTTTCTCGCGCCGCCATTGAGATAGGTGACGATCGTTTGTAATTTGTCCGCTTCGAAATCGTACCTGCCGATTCTTCGTTTGCTATTTCCATACTCCTCCTCAGATTCCGTTAGCTGGATTCTCCTTTGTTGCTCATCCTCACTCTCTGCGACGCATTCGCTCTCTCTCTCTCTCTCTCTCGAAATCGCAGGTAAGCTTCTTCAACTTCTTCTTAGATTCTAATGATTGCGCCAATTTTCAAATTACACCGAGTAGAGTGCGAACCTATTTGTCTCCGTTCTTGTAGAAACTTTACCAAAAAAAAACAGTCGGCGTTGTGATTTTAGAAACCCTAATTTTCGGGACCGGTGTCCATATCCTCTTAATCAGCCGCGTAATCTATACTTGGCCATCCTTTGCAGATCTCTGGAGTCTATGAAGCAGAGCCGGACCTGAGTTCTGAGGGGTCCCATTCAAAATAAATATAAAAATTACAATTCTTTTAGATAGAACAATATATTTAAGTAAACATAGAATAAAAAGAAGAAAAAAATATCTAAAAGCATCGATTAGACGAAACCCAGAAACCATTATCGTAAAAGGAACATCTTTTGCTTATTCTAATCTAATCTATTAATTCAGGGATTTGTTTTTATCTACTGTTTAAGGTTGTCATTTAAATTTTGGTCTTTTTCTTAGTTGTTGCTAAAATATATCACATCTCCTGCAAAATATATTCTCCTCTATGAACATATATAGCTCTGCTACGAACATCTTGAACAATCCTGAAAATATGCAAAATATCATAACTGCTTAATAAGTACTATTTATTATAATAGATAACAAAACCATATCTTGAACAATCCTGAAAATATGCAAAATATCATAACTGCTTAATAAGTACTATTTATTATAATAGATAACAAAACCATTTTATTCGATAGTAATATAATAACAAATATAACTGTTAAATTATGTCTAAACTACCTGATATTATTGTGATCTATATAGAGAATCGTAACTAATTAAATGGAAAGTTCATGTTTGCTAAATCATCCCGCCTTTGCTTATCACTAAAACTCATAAAACATTTCGAAATCATCCCGCCTTTGCTTATATAGCACCATTTAGTTATATATATTTAATATAAATAATATATATATGTCTAATCTATATATATATATATAAATATTACACAAAATATATATATTATATACACATATTATATATAGCATATATTAAAATTAAAATTTAACAAATCAATGTCCGCCCTTTAGGGCGGGTCCTAATCTAATTTTACATTAATTTATATCTGGACTCACTAAATATTTATCAAGTTATAAACGGAACTCGGATCTATTTTTTCCTGTGTGACAACATTTTTTGTTTTGTTTTGTATGTCTGTTTTATATATATATGTGAAATTTTTTTTAAAAGTGGAGCCTTTAAAGTTGGGGGTCCCATCCAAATGTTTCACAATCCTCTGGTCAAGCCCGGCTCTGCTATGAAGATAACATTATCCTGTCTTGGTCAGTAGCGATTATCATAGTGATCGCAAGCTTTGGATCCTATTATTGTATTTTCAGCAACCTGTTGTACAATTCGTAACAATTTGCCCCAGTTAGAATGAATGATGGTTAATCTAAATCTGTCAACGTGTTTAGTTCTTAGTACATTGTTTTCTAAAACGCTTTGACTTTGGTTTCTGACTCTTGGTGTAGATATATTGAAAAAAAGGAACTCTAAACCAAGAGGATTATTGAGAATGAAAAGTTCTATTACAACATGATTCTTCATCTAGTTAGTTTGATAAAAATTGTAATTTGCAGGTGCTTGAGATACTTACATTAGAGGTTGAAATGAGGTGCAACGCCTGCTGGAGGGAGTTGGAAGCCCGTGCCGTTTCCACCACTTGTGGCCACTTATTATGTATCCAATTTCACACTTTCTACTTACTCTGTCTCTCTTCTTTTAGCCTTGTCTTGATGAATGATATGCTTGATGACCTTAACACCATGAGAAGGTACTGAAGATGCCAACAAGATTCTCACTAATGATGGTGCATGTCCCATTTGTGAACAAGTACTCTCCAAGAGGTGACAAATTTTACCTAAGCTACTTTCTTATCTTCAGCTTAGCGTTAGTCGTCTTACTTCCTACTTGACAGTTTATCTTTGTTTTCCATCTTAGTCTAATGAAACCTGTGGATACTAATCCAAATGAAGAATGGATAAATGTAAGTGCTTGTGATGAAGTGGATACTATAGCTTTTCATACCTTTCCAGCTTTATCATATTTTCATCTTACATCTCCTCATTTCTTACCTTTGTTATCAGATGGCGATGGCTGCAATTTCTCCGCAAATACGTATCCTTTTTTTTAATTGTACTTCTTCTCCCTCTTGGTAAAAGCACCTGGGTATAAGTTGCAGTTATGTTCTTCAACTGAATAGTCTCTCTTTGTGTTTGAAATCTAAACTCAAATTCTCCATCAACTGACTGTGTCTTCTGCATATGTAAAAGTTAGTAAAACAACAGTTAAGGTTCAACAAACCTCCTCCTTTTTTCCTTAATTGGATTTAGTGATGAAGACTGCATACCGAAGTGTAATGTTTTACATTACGCAAAGGGACTTAGAGATGCAGTACAAAATGAATAGACTTGTTGCGCAGTGTCGTCAGAAATGTGAGGGTATGCAAGCAAAGTTCAGCGAGAAAATGGACCAAGTGCATACAGCGTACCAGAAGATGGGCAAGAGGTGTCAGATGATGGAGCAAGAGGTAGCAAACTTGACCAAGGATAAACAAGAGCTCCAAGAGAAGTTCTCCGAGAAATCAAGGTCAGTAAATTTAACATACGTTTTGTTAAACTCAGCTCTAGTAACAAACTATGTTAATTTTGTTTAAACACCAGACAGAAGAGGAAGCTCGATGAGATGTATGACCAGTTAAGAAGTGAATATGAGTCAGTCAAACGAACATCCATACAACCAGCAAATAACTTCTACTCACGACACCAGGAGCCTGACTTTTTCTCAAACCAACCAGTTAATATGATGGAGAACAGAGAGCCCACTCGCAAAGGTTAACTAACTAACAACAACATTATTACTGTATTTTGAGCTTAGTGCTTTATGATTTTCAGTCTATTAATGAGCTTAGTGCGCTTGTGATTCTACGTCTTGATAGAACCGTATTTTATAAACTACGGATTACTGAATATTGTAAATAATAAAAATGATAAAATTATACCAAAGAGTAAGAAAAGGATGATACAATAGCAGAGGCGAGATATTATCTCTTTCCTTAACTCAAAATACGTCCCGTAGTGCGACGGTTCGATAACGTAATGAGTCCCAGGATACAACTGCAAACAATCTTCTGAATTTGCGTCACTCTATCAGAAGCCTGGCGAAACTAGTTTTGTATTGTACTCTCAGACACAAAAATAAAAAATACTAACATGACTATTCAATATAAGGAGAATGTGGTTTTTCTTTTGGTATTTGATGTGTATGTCCTTCTATCATGCTAACAAGCCATTTATATAGAAAAATAATGAGAAGCACAAGTTTCATTTTCAACATAGAAATGAAACCTCCATGGTGCACTAATGGAGACTTAAATTTTTGTCAATTAATATGTGAATTCATTTCACATTTTGACCAAAAAATTAAAGAGTATAATTATTATTATTTGACTCATTCAAACAAAATAATATACTTTAAATGGATTTCTTTTTTATATTTTATCAATATAAAAGATCACATATATTTGGTTTATATGATTAAGTTAATGAACATGAAATCCAACTAACAAATCAAAACCCAAATCCAAATATCTAATGTGTATATTTGTAACTTTATACAAGTTTATCAAATCACACACATTAGACCTCCATTTCTCATTCACACTAACTCTATTTTTAGCATATGAATACATTGCTAAAAAATAGTTCCAACACGTCTTCTGTTGAGCTTAGTCCTTATCATTCTAAGTCTATCGTTGGTTAACATCTCCAAATCAAGTTGACTTATTTGGCGCAGACCGGTCGTTTTACTCTCCTGGAACACCAGGGCCTAGAGATGAGATATGGCCAGCAAGACCGAACAGTTCAAACTCGGGTCAATTCGGCATCTCCAACGACTCACCCGCAGTTCCAGCTGACCTTGGAAACAGAAGAGTAGGAGGAGGACATCCTGTATTTGGTGGTGGTGGCAATTCAAATCCCCAATGTACTTTACGGAACCTTATTATTTCGCCTATTAAACGCTCTCGGTCCCGCCCTCCACTGTTTACGTAAGCAAACTTTAACCGTAATCTTTGACCAAAAATTCACATCAGATACTTGGGTTTATCAAAAAAGGTGTTGCTTCTCTTTTCAGATAGCTTTAGGAACAAGGTTAAGTGCTCTGAACCTGACTGGTAGAAGTGGGAGGCATAAGTTGTCACATTCAGTAAGTGACTCTTCTTTTTTTATAAGCTTACTGTCTTATGTTAGTAAACTTAGAGAGAAAGTGTAGGATTTAAAAAAAAAAAAAGAAAAACTCTCGTCTAATGAATCATGCTTTAGCAGAATCAATATAGTGAAACTACCTACAAGGATGTAAGATGACGAACAAACATAAAAGGACACTTTTGTAAAAAAAAAAGCATCACTTGTTTGGTTCACTGGGCTCAGATTCTCTTGTTTGGTTCAAATACGTATTTGACCAGTGCATGTTTAATGGGTAACATCTCTGGGAACTCCTTGCTTAGTTAAGACCCATCCATTTCATTGTTGCTTCGAGGAGCAACAATGACCTTAGCTTGTTCTTCCACTGTGAAGTTGGACCACTTAAATCTATGGCTCGATGTATCTCTTGTACATCTCCAGTATCTCGTTGTGGCTCACAACCCCTGGGTTGGTGAAGTTCCATATCCCTCTTAGATTTCTCTTTGCCATCTCGATGGAGATTGGAAGAAGCTCGTCGAGTATGGTCGTGCTGTTCCAGACGTTGACTACTTTGTGATGAAGTTTCCCCGGGTTGTTAAGGTCTGACCCACTCTCAAGGTACATACATTGTCACACTCTCTCAAAAGCTCCTCAACCTGGGGACAAAAAGAAGAAAAACAAAACAGAGCAGTTATGAACAAAGACACTTCTTGTTAGACAGATTATTACCATGGCTTTTGGTTTTTGAGTAGATAGAACCGATGAAGTTAGGCTTGTCTTCTTCCTTGAAACCTTTACCCGACCCCTCAGGATGTGCAGCATCGTGCTCAAAGATGCAACCAGTGGCGAAGTTCATCATCAAGAGACCATTCTCTCTGCATACATCTGCAAGAGTCAAAAGTACCAGCGACATTGACGCGAATAGTCTCAGGTTTTGTGAGATTCACACCAGTCAACGTTAGGTCTCCCAGTCAAACTAGCAGCATTAAAACACATGACTCGGTTTGATGCACGAATATCGGCAACGATAGTACTGTTGGGCCCGAATATGGCCCGGTAACTGATTATTCAATAATAAAGATAATGATGGGCCACGACAAGCCCATCACGAGTCTGAAGTCTAAAAGAGAGCTAAGCTAAAACCGGAGGCTGAAAGCTAAGGATCCTAACTAAGGAGGTCACGACGAAGAGGAAGCTCACGTCGCAACCAGAAGGAGCGCAGGACCCGGTCAAGGGGAAGCTGTTGCAGATTCCACCTCAAGTGGAGAGGATCTCGGAGATCAGTTGCAAACAACCTAAAGAAGTCCAAAGCTATAAAAAGAGAAGGTCGAAGACTAAGAAGGAGGCCGACCCTACTCATATCTTACTCAACTTTCATTGAAACGTTCTTATTTGTAATTCTTTTATAGTCTTGATATTCATCAAAGATCGTCTTTTGTAACCATTCCATTTCTACTATATCAATACAAATCGAAGTTCATTCATCAAGTTCTTACGGGATTCAGCCCGCGATAATCTTTCCCTATCCTTTTCTAAACATAAAACCTGATCTAAAATCTAGGTGTGAGTTTTACCCCTCACAATTGGCGCCGTCTGTGGGGAAGAAACAATCGAATCCCTTACTCTAACTCGAGGATGAACCCTACCGATCAGACAACAACCCCGTCTGACCTTAACCTCCCGATTCAGAGCGATGGCTCACCGAATGACGGAGGCTCTAGTCTCGTAATCACAGAGCCTCAACGTGGCGACCACCGATCTGGGCAACAGCTTCCGGTTGATGCTCGAACGAGCCAAACTACAACCGGAGTTACTAACCCGAGGTCATTAGGTGGAAACACCTCCGAGCTCCCGGTTACCGAGAATCCTCAGCAGCAAGCCATTCCGAATCAAACGGAGGCTCAGCTCTCTGAGATCCGCCAGATGATGATACAATTAGTAGACCGAGCTCAGGAAAGTGAGCGCACGATGCATCAGCTGGCTGTACGTCAACAACGATTCGAAGAGATAACTAGATCTCTAAACGCAACAACCCAACCACCGCAACGTCAAGCTCCGGGGGTCATCTTCCATGATCGATTAACCGATCCCTCTTTTCCCCGAGCACGTTTAAACTTTTCCCCTGATAGCACTGCCCCTGAAGGACGCGGATCTGCTTTCCAGACACCTCATACTGGAACAGTTCCCGTATTCAATCCACCTAATGCCAGTGCTATGGGAAGTAACGTAGCGACAACCAGCTCCACACCCGGTCAGGTCACTGACAGAAGTAATCGTTTACCTCCTCCGCCACCTGATCCTAGGTCCGGAGCAGGAATATCCTTCCCATCTGGAGGCAGAGCGTCAGCTTCGGTTTATCAAACTAGAAGCTCGGTCCCGAATGAGGACGGTTATCAAAGGATAAACTCCGATAACCCAAGAAATGTCGAGCGACTTAGCCCACTAACCGCATGGGAAGATGAGCCAACTCGATTCCGTCAGGAACCTACTCATCGGGTACCTGCGAACGATCCAAATATCCTTCCGTTTGAAGGACCTGAAGCTATCCGTAGATATATGGAGAGAACTCACGCGGCTCTCCAGAAATTGGGAGCTCAAGTCCATAAAGCTACGAGTTCAGCTCCCGAAATCGATAGCTTAATCGAAGAAACCCGTGGAACTCCATTCACGGACAGAATTGCCAGCTCTCACATAAGAGATACCCGAAAAATCAGAATTCCTGAGTATGATGGGACCTCCGACCCGAAGGCCTATTTGAGAGCTTTCCGATTGGCAATTGTTAAAGCCCATTTCACTCAGGAAGAATGTGAAGCAGGTTACTGTAGAACATTCGCCGAAAATTTGGTCGGAACAGCCCTTGAGTGGTTCTCCGGCCTCGAGCCAGCCTCGATAGACAACTTTGATCAATTAACCAACGCCTTTATGAAGCAATACTCAACCCATATCCGGAAGCAAGCCTCCGAGGCCGACCTTTGGAAGGTCAGTCAAGGAATGGGAGATTCATTACGAGTCTACATTGAGAAATTCAGGGCAATAAGAACTAAGCTATCGAATCCTAACGACCTAGTCGCCATCGAGGCCCTTAGGAGAGGTCTGTTCTATAGATCGAAATTCTGGTCAGAGTTAACACTCAACGCTCCTCCAACTATCGATGACGCTCTTCATAGAGCCACCAAATATATTACTTTGGAGGAGGAGACAGCTGCACTGGATAAACTCCACAAGAAACCACAGAATCATTCGAAAGGTGACTCCTCCGAGACTAAGGGACCTCATAAAAAGGGTAACCCTCGAAATAATCAAACTCAGGGAGAACATTCCTACGCAATCGAGGAAGACAAGGAAGAGAAACCTGTTGCAGCTGCAAACAAAACTCCCTGGTCAAAAGGCTTCGATAAAGGCAAACATTGCTCTTATCACGATCGCGAAGGACACTCAACCGAAGAGTGTTGGGACCTCCAACGCCAGCTGGCAGCTAAATTCGCAGCCGGAGAAATAAAGGGCGTGGACCTTAAAAAGCCGCCACCTTATCAGAAAAGAGGTTCCAGGGACATTTCCCCGAAACGCGAGAGGTCACCTGAGAAGGAAACCGATTCGCCACCTCCAGTTCCCAAAAAAAGAGTCGACATGATTCTTGGGAAATTCCCCCAAGGAAAAAGTTTACAAGTCGAAGCTCTCTTGAGCAAACCCTCCCATCAATCGAACCCCGACTCGAGGGTGGACTGTATCCTTGGAGGATCAGACATATGTCAAGACTCCGTCAATTCCATTAAGAATCACGTGCGGAAGGCTGTGTCTAACACTGGACCTAAGCCTCCTAATCCTGAATCCAACACTAAGATTTCTTTCTGGGAGAGCGAGACCTCAAACCTTGACAGACCTCACGATGATGCGTTGATCGTCACCCTGAACATCGCAGGATACGAGGTTCCTAAGCTCATGATAGACACAGGAAGCTCTGTCGACCTCATTTTCTATAACACCCTAAAAGGGATGGAAATAGACGACTACGAAATTATTGGCCAAAAAGCTAATCTCGTAGGCTTCTCCGGAGAAACAGCTACCTCATTGGGAACAATCAAGCTCCCAGTCATAGCTGGCGGAATAATGAAAATGACCAACTTAGTAGTCATCGATAGACCTTCCCCGTTCCACGCGATTTTGGGAAGACCTTGGATCCACAAAATGAAGGCAGTAGCCTCAACGTACCATCAGTGCGTAAAATTTCCAACACCCGAAGGGATAGCTACCATACACGGTAGCCAGAAGATATCCAGGATCTGCTATTTGGGAGGATTCGAAATCCTCAAAAAATCCCCCCAATAGCAATTACAGATCCAGGAAGGTCGCGAAATGCAACAAAATATTCGAGGTCCCCCCAGGAACCTAACCGAAAAAGTTTGCATCGACGACTCAAATCCTGAAAGACAGGTGAGCATCGGGTCCGAGCTACCTCTTGAGACAAAAAAGGAGCTCATCGATTTTTTGAAAAGCAATGTCAAAACCTTTGCGTGGTCCACCAACGACATGAAAGGAATAGATCCGAACGTCACCACCCATAAGCTAAAAGTTGACCCTACTTTCAAACCGATCAAACAGAAGCGTCGTAAGCTAGGTCTCGAAAAGGCTCAAGCTGTTAACGACGAAGTTGACCGACTTACGAAAGCTGGGTCCATTCGAGAGGTACATTACCCCGACTGGTTAGCTAACCCAGTAGTGGTAAAGAAGAAAAACGGGAAGTGGAGAATCTGTGTAGATTTCACAGACCTAAACAAAGCTTGCCCTAAAGACAGCTTCCCGTTACCTCACATCGACCGCCTAGTTGAAGCAACAGCTGGCCATCGACTCCTATCCTTCATGGATGCCTTCTCAGGATATAACCAAATCATGATGGATCCTGAGGACCAGGAGAAAACTGCATTCATAACCGAACGAGGAACCTATTGTTATAAGGTTATGCCATTCGGATTAAAGAACGCAGGAGCTACCTATCAAAGGCTAGTAAATAAGATGTTTGCTGGACAACTTGGAAAAACCATGGAGGTCTATATCGACGACATGCTAGTCAAATCCTCAGCCGGGGAAGATCATATCTCCCATTTAAGGGAATGCTTCGATATCCTGAACAAGTACGATATGAAGCTCAATCCCACTAAATGTACTTTCGGGGTACCCTCAGGCGAGTTCCTAGGCTATCTCGTAACCGAAAGAGGCATTGAAGCCAACCCGCAGCAGATAGCAACCTTCCTAGAAATGCCGTCACCTAAGACGACCAGGGAGGTGCAGAGACTGACTGGACGAATCGCGGCGTTGAATCGATTCATATCCAAGTCTACCGATAAATGTCTCCCATTTTACAAGCTTCTAAGAAATAATAAGAAGTTCTTATGGGACGAGAAATGTGAGGAAGCCTTCAAGCAATTGAAAGCTTACCTCTCCGAACCTCCGATCCTATCTAAACCAGTAGTAGGAGAGCCATTGTACCTATATCTCGCTGTATCAACTGCTGCAGTCAGCGGCGTTCTAGTACGAGAGGAACAAAACGAACAAAGACCTGTCTATTACACCAGTAAAAGTTTGATAGATGCCGAAACCAGGTACCCTGCGATGGAAAAACTAGCTCTAGCAGTCGTAACAGCTGCCAGAAAATTGCGACCTTACTTCCAATCGCATTCGATCGTTGTAATGACCTCACAACCATTACGAATGATCTTGCACAGCCCCAGCCAGTCAGGGCGATTGGCTAAATGGGCCATAGAACTCAGCGAATATGATATTGAGTATAGACCTCGAGCAGCAGCGAAAGCTCAGGTCCTCGCTGACTTTATCATCGAATTGACATCCGAGCAGTTAGACTCCGAAATGGAATCTCCGAAGTGGAGCCTATACGTCGACGGAGCCTCATCAAAACAGGGCTCCGGTATCGGTCTAAGGCTAACTTCTTCAGCAGGAGAAACCATCGAGCAAGTCATATAGGCTCGGATTCAGCGCCTCAACAA